>NC_056745.1:1533504543-1533802043 GCF_019279795.1 Protopterus annectens | reverse complement strand
TTGATAAGCAGAAAAGCAAACAGAAAACTGAAATAGTATGTCTACGGTATTATCACTAATTGTACAGTATGAAATAGTATGTGTACAGTATTATCACTAATTGTACAGTATGAAATAGTATGTGCACAGTATTATCACTAATTGTAAAGTATGAAATAGTATGTGCATGGTATTATCACTAATTGTACAGTATGAAATAGTATGTGCATGGTATTATCACTAATTGTAAAGTATGAAATAGTATGTGCACAGTATTATCACTAATTGCACAGTATGAAATAGTATGTGCACAGTATTATCACTAATTGTACAGTATGAAATAGTATGTGTACGGTATTATCACTAATTGTACAGTATCAAATAGTATGTGTACGGTATTATCACTAATTGTACAGTATGAAATAGTATGTGCATGGTATTATCACTAATTGTACAGTATGTAATAGTATGTGCGCAGTATTATCACTAATTGTACAGTATGCAATAGTATGTGCGCAGTATTATCACTAATTGCACAGTATGAAATAGTATGTGCACGGTATTATCACTAATTGCACAGTATGAAATAGTATTTGTACGGTATTATCACTAATTGTATAGTATGGAAGTATGAAATAGTATGTGTACGGTATTATCACTAATTGTGCAGTATGAAATAGTATGTGCACGGTATTATCATTAATTGTACAGTATGAAATAGTATGTGCACAGTATTATCACTAATTGTACAGTATGAAATAGTATGTGCGCAGTATTATCACTAATTGTACGGTATGAAATAGTATGTGCACAGTATTATCACTAATTGTACATTATGAAATAGTATGTGCACAGTATTATCAGCAATTGTACAGTATGAAATAGTATGTGCACAGTATTATCACTAATTGTACAGTATGAAATAGTATGTGCACAGTATTATCACTAATTGTGCAGTACTAGGCTGTATGTCCTTTTCTAGAACATTTAAAACAAAATGGCTCAGATGGTTACAGTTTTTTTGATTACAGGCAAAGCGACATAACTTTATTGAAGTCCTGTTAACAGGTTTTGGTGCATGCAAGTCTAACTTAGGAATTACAAGTTTTGTAACAGTAAACATTCTATGAAACAATTAGCTGCTCAGAACACTTATGTTCATGCTGAAATAAACACTTTCTTAAGTTACTTTGGAGTGTCTTTTTAAGCTGATTGGACACTCTAAATTGGCCCTAGGCTTGAGTGTGTGCATGTGTGTGCCTTCCATCGAAGGTTGGGTGCCAGGCTGGCTACTTGACACTGTAAAACCTCCACTGCCAATCATGAGCAGACAGATGATCTGCTGTGGCGACCCCTAACCAGGAAAAGCTGAAAGAAGATGAAGTATGTTGATAAGCAGAAAAGCAAACAGAAAACTGAAATAGTATGTCTACGGTATTATCACTAATTGTACAGTATGAAATAGTATGTGCACAGTATTATCACTAATTGTAATGTATGAAATAGTATGTGCATGGTATTATCACTAATTGTACAGTATGAAATAGTATGTGCATGGTAGTATCACTAATTGTACAGTATGAAATAGTATGTGCACAGTATTATCACTAATTGCACAGTATGAAATAGTATGTGCACGATATTATCACTAATTGTACAGTATGAAATAGTATGTGCGCAGTATTATCACTAATTGCACAGTATGAAATAGTATGTGCACAGTATTATCACTAATTGCACAGTATGAAATAGTATGTGCACAGTATTATTACTAATTGTACAGTATGAAATAGTATGTGCACGGTATTATCACTAATTGTACAGTATGAAATAGTATTTGTACGGTATTATCACTAATTGTATAGTATGAAAGTATGAAATAGTATGTGTATGGTATTATCACTAATTGTGCAGTATGAAATAGTATGTGCACGGTATTATCACTAATTGTACAGTATGAAATAGTATGTGCACGGTATTATCACTAATTGTACAGTATGGAATAGTATGTGCACAGTATTATCACTAATTGTACAGTATGGAATAGTATGTGCATGGTATCACTAATTGTACAGTGTGAAATAGCATGTGCATGGTATTATCACTAATTGTACAGTATGAAATAGTATGTGCACAGTATTATCACTAATTGTACAGTATGAAATAGTATGTGCGCAGTATTATCACTAATTGTACGGTATGAAATAGTATGTGCACAGTATTATCACTAATTGTACAGTATGAAATAGTATGTGCACAGTATTATCAGCAATTGTACAGTATGAAATAGTATGTGCACAGTATTATCACTAATTGTACAGTGTGAAATAGTATGTGCACAGTATTATCACTAATTGTGCAGTACTAGGCTGTATGTCCTTTTCTAGAACATTTAAAACAAAATGGCTCAGATGGTTACAGTTTTTTTGATTACAGGCAAAGCGACATAACTTTATTGAAGTCCTGTTAACAGGTTTTGGTGCATGCAAGTCTAACTTAGGAATTACAAGTTTTGTAACAGTAAACATTCTATGAAACAATTAGCTGCTCAGAACACTTATGTTCATGCTGAAATAAATACTTTCTTAAGTTACTTTGGAAGTGTCTTTTTAAGCTGATCTATAGCCCAAGATTTATAACATTGTATTTGCATTGTATATGTCAGGTTCTCAACATAGATTTAAAATATATATCATATCAATTATTTATGAACTTTCTGGTCTATTCATACTAATGTCCAGCTGTGAAGCTAAGCAACTGTGCTTCAGGTGAAAGGCGAACTCTAGCACTTGACAAAATTTATTTCAGCTTCTGAATGTCATGCTAATCAGAATCTTCTAAGTTCATATGTCGTCAACGACACCTTAGTTGAGTAGAGTGACAGAATTCTGGCTTAATCAGCTTTGAGACATTTCTCTCAAGCTGTGCACATTTTGAATGATACCAGGACAGTCTCCATATCATCTTGTTTAGTTCCCTTAGGCTACCACTGGTGTTTGGGCTTCCAGTGAGGCAGGCTGCTGTTTCACACATTTGTTACCACCCAGGAAGGTGCTATTGCTAGCTGCACTTGTCTCACAGATGGTTGTGGTCAAGCTCCTAAAAAGCTTATTAACATTCACTAAGACCTCTTTGATTTTTTTTTTTTTCATTTAGCATAAGATTCAGGAGCTGTAGTTCAGTACAGACGGTGCTTTGGCTTCACAGGAAAATTCACAACTAGAAAATAGCTATAAGACAACCACTTTCCACTGCTATAAAGATTATTTTCTTTTTATATATGGACGCACAGGTTTGACCAGATTCATGGACTAACAGCTTTCTACTGCCATATGGCTTTAAGAACAACTCTTCATATGGGCACAAGGATTTCTCAGTTCTTTGACTTCACCAACCTTTATAGGGGACACAGTACAGGTTTCTTCAGTTTTAACAGGTAGCATTTGCACTGGAGTCTTATTTCTGTTAAGCAGTCAATTAGTTATTGTTTTCCAGGCAGTACTTTCACTGGTGTTGAGAAACTCAAGATAGAGCATTCTTCAGTTAGCTGTTTGGAATCCAGGTTTGTAATTGTGATGAGAAGTAGTGTATGCAGCCTTTCACATGGATATCCTGGAGATATGTAATATATTGATATGTGTTTAACAATCAGGCTATCCCACAATACACTGATGTTAGTGTTCCAGTTGGTGTAGAGGTCTTAATGTGAAATGAAGCTGTTAATTTCCTTTCTGCTGTGCTTCCATTTTTGTGTCATCAAAGTACTGCTGTCCTTGTTGACACTCGGCACCACAGAACAAGATGACTGGGTATCCATAGGTGTGCATCATGATAGTAATTAAATTGTTTTTATGCCTGCTAGAACCACAATCACAGTTTGCAGTGCTTTCAGAAATAAACTAATCTTTCATAGCCAGCATCATAAATTCAAAATGGACGTTCATTTGGAATGACAAAGAAAACTGGGGAAAAAGTGGAAAACCACATCCAGCCCTTCATACACTACTGAAATTTTACAGAAAAAAATGGAAAATACAAAACCTGTGATTCATTAACAATCATGTAAGTGCCGTGCTGTGCCTAGAAGATGTAAGCATGTTAGCGAGATGAGCAGTAGCACTAACTGAATATGTATGCTGCTCATTGTGCCTACACAGTTGCAAGCATCTTTTCATGGCCACCAAGAGTAGTCACAGTCATGTCAAGGGGTCAAGGTTCAAGTGTCTTGCTAGCATAAGCACACAATGTAAAAAGAAAAATGGGTTCCACATAGGCAATGCTCAGATGCGACCACGTACTGTAACCCAGACATATTAAGGTCAAGCACAGGGAAATAATAAAGAATGAGGGGAAGTGAAATGGGGGAATTGTTACACAAAATGTGTAATAATGATTTGCTAATGTTGAAAAGGGGAAAAGTTTAAAATGTACTTATATCTCACAGGCAAATGTGACAAAAGTGCATAAGAAGTATTTCTGACATTAGACCTTCAATATTGATATAATGATAATTCATGTTCATAGGTTCATAGGTTCATAGGTTCATACTAGGCTATCTGCCCGAGGGCATTTATAAGCCTAGCCCATTGTTTTGTGGCTTACGCCACCCCTTTAGTATGGGGAACTATACCCATTATTTTGCTGTGCCTCTGTCGAGCAGTGACACTGAGGTAATTCCTGGGGTATATCTGCGATCTCCCATCCATTGGTCAAGATTTCTCTTGAACAAGGCCAGCGAGGTGCTCTGCCTCACATGTACCGGGATTTTGTTCCACAGCATAGGGAGTCTTTGGGTGATGAATCTATCCCTCCAGCTCATCCTATTAATAGCCGTGTCGAGGTTTAAGTCTCCCGCCCTTGTGGCTCTGATGGATCTAGATTTTTTGAGGTGAAGCATATTCATCAAATCTGGGTTTGACATGGCCTTGTATGTTAGGCAAAGGTCACCTCTGAGCAAGCGGTGGCGACTGAATAGAGCTGGAGTTCTTTCAGTCGGGCAGCATAGGACAGATTTTTGAGACCCTTTATCCTTTTGGTGAGGAACTTTTGTGGCCTCTCCAGCTGCTGCAAGTGTCGGGTCAGATACATTCTGAATGGGGCATTGTACTCAATCATTGGTCTGATGAGTGATGAGTAAAGGGAGACTATGACCTCCCTTGATCTAGATGAGAATCCCTTCATGATAAGGTGGGCAATGTAGAAGGACTTCCTAACTACTTTAGCTACATGGGTGTCGAATGACAGACTACTATCAACCTGGGTCCCCAGGTCCCTGATAACTTCTTCTGTGCTCAGTGGATTGCCACCTATTTGGTAGCTAGGGGTAACCTTGTTTTTCCCGAAGGGTATGACTATGCATTTTTGGCATTTAACTTTAGGCCGTGGCTCTGGCACCAGTTATCCGTTTCTGTGAGACCCTTCTGAAGGATATCTGTGTCAGATGTGTTTTCTACTATGGCGCCCAGTTTGCAGTCATCTGCAAACTTTGTCAGCCATAACCCTCCTGTGTTTGCTTGTACTGGAAAAGTAGATGCCAAACAAGAGTGGGCCCAGGACTGAGCCCTGTGGGACACCACTTGTGACAGGCTTTGAGTCTGACATGGCGCCAGCAACTCTGACCCTGTGGGTTCTGTCACTCAGCCAGTTTGCAACCCATCTTGTGATGTATGGGTTAACATTTAAGCTGATGAGTTTTTCAATGATACCCGAGTGGGGTATTGTATCGAAGGCCTTAGCCAGATCGAGGTAGGCTGTATGGACTGCCTTTCCTCATCAATGGCTTTGGTGACTGTTTCAAAAGTCAACCAAGTTTAAAAGGCATGATCTGCCTTTGACAAAGCCAAACTGGGTTGGATCCAAAGTCTGCAAATTCCTATGTCTTTATTTATGAGGTCCATTATGATCCTCTCCATGGCTTTGCAGATAAGGCTTGTCAAGCTAATGGGCGGTAATTTCCAGGGTCTGTGGAGGCACCGCCTTTGTGAAGTGGGACCACAGTTGCAGTGCGCCACTCCCTGGGTACGTATCCAGAGGTAAGACTTTGATTAAACAGCTGTCCTAGCTGTGGGTTTAATTCCTCATTGAGTTCGTGGAGCACACAGCCGGGGACACCATCGGGTCCCATGGATGCTGTGTTTTGTGCTTTGGAGAGAGCAGTTCTCACTTGGGCGCTGGAGATGTTTGGGGGGCTGCACTCATTTGGTATAGATATCTCTCCTTTTGGGGGGGAGGGAGAAGTTTGCACTGAACCTGTCAGCCAGTATGTTGGCAATGTCTGTAGGATCAGTAATCTTCACATCATTTTGAACTAGTTCTGAGCATATCTGGGAGTTTCCTCCTAGGTTTCTAACATAGCTAAAGAAGGCCTTATGATTGTCTTTTGAGTCTTTAGCTATTTTTCTCTCGAAATTTGCTTTGAATGATTTTATGAGAGCTCTTAGTTTTTTACTTATAGTGATCAAGGGTGTCTTACCTTTTAAGGATTTTGCTCTATCTTGTAGTAGCTTCCTCCTTTTGTTGTAGAGTTTGTTTATGGCTGGGGTCCACCAGACTGGACGCTTGCCTTTGGTACAAAGAGTCTTTGTTTTGCTTGGGATTGCCTTATCCATGCAGTCCTGCAGGTGCTGGTAGAAGGCGTTTGTAAGTGATTCAGCGGCTTGAGTATTGTTTTCCGCCGCTCGGGGCCTGAAAGGAGACCACACTAGTCTTTAGAAGTGTGAAGTCGGCTTTTGAGAAGTTCTTTACTGTGGTCTTTTTATTTCAGGTGGGGTGGGATGAGGACCTCCAGCGAGATTAGTTTGTGATCTGATCTCACCAGTGAGGGGTATACTTCCGGTGTTGAACATTGTGCTCCCATGTTCGTGATGATGAGATCAAGTATGTTATCTCCTCTTGTGGGGATGGTGACTAGTTGTTCCATGGCATTTGAGTTTATGAATTCCAGGAACTTTTGGGCTAGGGTGTTTGGGCTTGAGTAGTGTTCCCAGTCTATATTAGGGTAATTGAAGTCACCTAGTATGATGGTGTTTGGTGATACATTTATCCCCTCTAGTGTTTTCAGGAAGGCCATGTGAGTTTCCTGAGTTTGTGAGGGTGGCCTGTAACATGCTACAATTTGCAGAGCAGTCTTGCCTATGGTTAATTGCACCTGGATGGTCTCCGATGCATCGTGCATTGCCACCAGTCTTGAGGTGTGGGTGTCCTTGATGAATATGGATACCCCCTCCTCCTTTCTTGGTATTGTCCGGATTTTGGGGCCGGAACGCATGATATGAGGTAAAACCTGATAGCGCTGGGGTGCTCTCAGGAGCCTTGAACCAGGTTTCTGTCACAGCACAGACATCGATGTTCTCCATACTGAGAAGGGCCTCGAGTGCGTGCATTTTGAGATTTAGACTTCTGGCATTGAGCAGCATTACCCTTAGTTTTTTCCTTTTTGTGTTCTAGGGTGGTAGGTTTAGAATTTGAGCCTTGCCTAAAAAGGCACTATGGGGTGGCAAGAGCCTTTGCCAATATCCGGAATCCCAGGGTGACAGGTGCAAGCCGTCCCTTGCGAAGCAGCGTGGCTTGTCCAGCATGTCATCCCAGGCAGACAGATACTGGATCCCCTTTGAATGACACCAGTGTTTAAGCCAATTGTTAAAGCTGATCATCTTATCTCTGTATTGTGGCATCATTCTTGGTGAAGGTAGGATACTGCTCAAGGTCAGGGTCATACCTGCCTGGGCTACATAATCAGAGAGCTCCTCAATGTCTCTTTTCATGTAGTCCAAGGAGGTACGTCTCAGGTCGTTTACACCAGCGTGGACAATGACTGAGTCATATTTGTACCTGCTGTTGAGAGACCTGAGTGCTTGCATTATGTGGCGGATTCTAGCGCCCGACAAGCAGCTTACTGTGACCTTCTCCTTACTCAGTCTGGTGAGCGGGACATCAGTGTGTCTGACTATGGAGTCACCAATGACTAGTGTGTCTGGCATTGTGTTTGGCCTTAAGGGCTGTGACTGTTTGACACTCTGACTGTGAGGTCTATGTGTTGCGGTGTTGTGTTCTGAGGTGGTGGTTGTTTGGGTGTCTGCTTTGGTGGCCTCTGCTGTTTTGGTAGATTTTTGATCAGAGCCTCCAGTATGTCTTTGTGTGTTTATGTGTATGATTTGAGGTTGTAATGGTACTATGTGAGACTGGGTCTATAGTGTGTGTGGTAACCTTCTCCTCCTGACTGGTCTTGCCAGTCCTATGTTGAGAGAGCTCAGCCTCCAGTTTGGCCGTATAGTTGCATCTCTCGCATGTATTTGTGTTTTGTGGGAGGAGGAAAGGGTTGTCTGTGTACATGAGGCAATTGAAACATTGCCTCAATATTCCCAGGTTCACCAGCTGAGCAGGAGAGGACACTAGCAACTGATCCCTCGACATGCTAGAAGGGTAGACGAAAAACTTTAAAAAAAGATTCCGGGGGACGTGGGTGACCGAGAAATGAGGGGTTGCCTTTTTGGGGTACTATCTATGACAAGAGTGCCGTATCAAGGTAATAAGTACTGTAGGAGCAAGTGCTAGGTTTAATAGATAGAGAATAGTCTACTTGGAGTCAAGTAGAGTTGATCTTTTTAGTTATAGGATACGCTGATTTGATCAGTAGTATAGTTCGAGGAAGGTAGTTTTAAGGGAAAATTTGAAGAGTGGACTTTAGGTAGCCCGAATAGTTTAAACCTGCTTAACCAGCACTGCCCTAGTGTGCAACAGTGGCAGCTCCACGCTAAATCGCTCTAAATCGCGCTAACGCGTTTAAGCTGCTTTTATACCAGGGGGCTGGAAAAAGCTAGAAACTGGCCCAAAACGACCAATAAACTACTAGTTACTGGCTGAAACCTCACAAAACTGGACAAAAGGCAGCTCAATGCTTCCCACTCCCACTGGTAAGCAAGGTAGCTTCCCTTCCCCAAATAAGGCAAGGAAACAGTACACAGGAACTACAACCAAAGCCCAGGAATCAGCAACTCTGAAACTGGACTAAACTAGTAAAGCAGGAAAGCAAGGTAGCTTCCTTCCCCAAATAAGGCAAGGAAACAGTACACAGGAACTACAACCAAAGCCCAGGAATCAGCAACTCTGAAACTGGACTAAACTAGTAAAGCAGGAAAAACAAGAGATATTTTTTCTTTTTTTCTTTTTTTCACAAAACAGGCAGAAACAGGTACAGCAAACACTTATAAATGCTATGAATCAGCTACTACAGCTTACACAGAAGAATTTGCTACAAATACAGTCAAATAGTAACAAACAAGGATTCCAAGTGCAATATTAAGTTAAATGCAGTAAAAACAGCTTCAATGTAACAGAAAGGCAGGCGAAATACAGTTGCTAGGTATTCAGATGTGGAAAGCAACAAAAAATATACTTAGTATCAAGAAAAGTCGCTTATTCAGCTCTCTGCAGCCTGGATTACTCTGCTGGCCCACATGGAGTCTGTGCTGAGTAGGTACAAGCTGAAAGTTTTATACCAGGGGGCTGGAAAAAGCTAGAAACTGGCCCAAAACGACCAATAAACTACTAGTTACTGGCTGAAACCTCACAAAACTGGACAAAAGGCAGCTCAATGCTTCCCACTCCCACTGGTAAGCAAGGTAGCTTCCCTTCCCCCAAATAAGGCAAGGAAACAGTACACAGGAACTACAACCAAAGCCCAGGAATCAGCAACTCTGAAACTGGACTAAACTAGTAAAGCAGGAAAAACAAGAGATATTTTTTTCTTTTTTATCTTTTTTTTCACAAAACAGGCAGAACCAGGTACAGCAAACACTTTTAAATGCTATGAATCAGCTACTACAGCTTACACAGAAGAATTTGCTACAAATACAGTCAAATAGTAACAAACAAGGATTCCAAGTGCAATATTAAGTTAAATGCAGTAAAAACAGCTTCAATGTAACAGAAAGGCAGGCGAAATACAGTTGCTAGGTATTCAGATGTGGAAAGCAACAAAAAATATACTTAGTATCAAGAAAAGTCGCTTATTCAGCTCTCTGCAGCTTGGATTACTCTGCTGGCCCACGTGGAGTCTGTGCTGAGTAGGTACAAGCTGAAAGTTTTATACCAGGGGGCTGGAAAAAGCTAGAAACTGGCCCAAAACGACCAATAAACTACTAGTTACTGGCTGAAACCTCACAAAACTGGACAGAAGGCAGCTCAATGCTTCCCACTCCCACTGGTAAGCAAGGTAGCTTCCCTTCCCGCAAATAAGGCAAGGAAACAGTACACAGGAACTACAACCAAAGCCCAGGAATCAGCAACTCTGAAACTGGACTAAACTAGTAAAGCAGGAAAGCAAGGTAGCTTCCTTCCCCAAATAAGGCAAGGAAACAGTACACAGGAACTACAACCAAAGCCCAGGAATCAGCAACTCTGAAACTGGACTAAACTAGTAAAGCAGGAAAAACAAGAGATATTTTTTCTTTTTTTCTTTTTTTCACAAAACAGGCAGAAACAGGTACAGCAAACACTTATAAATGCTATGAATCAGCTACTACAGCTTACACAGAAGAATTTGCTACAAATACAGTCAAATAGTAACAAACAAGGATTCCAAGTGCAATATTAAGTTAAATGCAGTAAAACAGCTTCAATGTAACAGAAAGGCAGGCGAAATACAGTTGCTAGGTATTCAGATGTGGAAAGCAACAAAAATATACTTAGTATCAAGAAAAGTCGCTTATTCAGCTCTCTGCAGCCTGGATTACTCTGCTGGCCCACGTGGAGTCTGTGCTGAGTAGGTACAAGCTGAAAGTTTTATACCATGGGGCTGGAAAAAGCTAGAAACTGGCCCAAAATGACCAATAAACTACTAGTTACTGGCTGAAACCTCACAAAACTGGACAAAAGGCAGCTCAATGCTTCCCACTCCCACTGGTAAGCAAGGTAGCTTTCCTTCCCCCAAATAAGGCAAGGAAACAGTACACAGGAACTACAACCAAAGCCCAGGAATCAGCAACTCTGAAACTGGACTAAATTAGTAAAGCAGGAAAAACAAGAGATATTTTTTTCTTTTTTTTTTTTTCACAAAACAGGCAGAAACAGGTACAGCAAACACTTATAAATGCTATGAATCAGCTACTACAGCTTACACAGAAGAATTTGCTACAAATACAGTCAAATAGTAACAAACAAGGATTCCAAGTGCAATATTAAGTTAAATGCAGTAAAAACAGCTTCAATGTAACAGAAAGGCAGGCGAAATACAGTTGCTAGGTATTCAGATGTGGAAAGTAACAAAAAATATACTTAGTATCAAGAAAAGTCGCTTATTCAGCTCTCTGCAGCCTGGATTACTCTGCTGGCCCACGTGGAGTCTGTGCTGAGTAGGTACAAGCTGAAAGTTTTATACCAGGGGGCTGGAAAAAGCTAGAAACTGGCCCAAAACGACCAATAAACTACTAGTTACTGGCTGAAACATCACAAAACTGGACAAAAGGCAGCTCAATGCTTCCCACTCCCACTGGTAAGCAAGGTAGCTTCCCTTCCCCCAAATAAGGCAAGGAAACAGTACACAGGAACTACAACCAAAGCCCAGGAATCAGCAACTCTGAAACTGGACTAAACTAGTAAAGCAGGAAAAACAAGAGATATTTTTTTCTTTTTTATCTTTTTTTTCACAAAACAGGCAGAAACAGGTACAGCAAACACTTATAAATGCTATGAATCAGCTACTACAGCTTACACAGAAGAATTTGCTACAAATACAGTCAAATAGTAACAAACAAGGATTCCAAGTGCAATATTAAGTTAAATGCAGTAAAAACAGCTTCAATGTAACAGAAAGGCAGGCGAAATACAGTTGCTAGGTATTCAGATGTGGAAAGCAACAAAAATATACTTAGTATCAAGAAAAGTCGCTTATTCAGCTCTCTGCAGCCTGGATTACTCTGCTGGCCCACGTGGAGTCTGTGCTGAGTAGGTACAAGCTGAAAGTTTTATAACAGGGGGCTGGAAAAAGCTAGAAACTGGCCCAAAACGACCAATAAACTACTAGTTACTGGCTGAAACCTCACAAAACTGGACAAAAGGCAGCTCAATGCTTCCCACTCCCACTGGTAAGCAAGGTAGCTTCCCTTCCCCCAAATAAGGCAAGGAAACCGTACACAGGAACTACAACCAAAGCCCAGGAATCAGCAACTCTGAAACTGGACTAAACTAGTAAAGCAGGAAAAACAAGAGATATTTTTTTCTTTTTTTCTTTTTTTTCACAAAACAGGCAGAAACAGGTACAGCAAACACTTATAAATGCTATGAATCAGCTACTACAGCTTACACAGAAGAATTTGCTACAAATACAGTCAAATAGTAACAAACAAGGATTCCAAGTGCAATATTAAGTTAAATGCAGTAAAAACAGCTTCAATGTAACAGAAAGGCAGGCGAAATACAGTTGCTAGGTATTCAGATGTGGAAAGCAACAAAAAATATACTTAGTATCAAGAAAAGTCGCTTATTCAGCTCTCTGCAGCCTGGATTACTCTGCTGGCCCACGTGGAGTCTGTGCTGAGTAGGTATATCAATCCTGCAGTTATGCTAATAAATAACAATGGACATGCTAATAAACGATGTGATTGGGACATAAAACTACAGTGTAACAAATGGGAGTGAAAATGTGATATACATGTTGATTAAATGCTGACTTGAGATAACAGTTAGGAAGGACAGAAGATACTTTAAGGGATGAATGCACAGAATGCAGTTATTGCATATAAGGATGTATATAGAGGGAATTTATGTGTGCAAGCTGACAGCACTCCCTGTATTATCCTACTCACCATGTATACTCAAGAACCAAAAGGCGCTGGCATAACTCGAAGGAGAAAACCACTGCAAATCGTCAAAAATATCTAGAGCTCAGAAACTCATCCAAAAAGCAGATCAGGCAGGATAAATAAGTCCATTATAGACACATACAAATAAAACGTCCGGAAAAAAAAAAAAAAAGTTTTGGTCAGCCATAAATAAAATACTACATCTAGGTCAAACCACCACTCCACCCCCAACCTTATCCAGTACCAAAGATGATATTCCAAGACACTTTAACAAATACTTTACTGAATCCATTTCAGACCTTTTAAATACTAACTTCTCTCCCATCTCCCCATTACCCCCACCATTACATAATCTCAACAACTTTAACTTCCAACCAGTTTCTACTGCTGTTGTTGTTGTTGTTTGTCTTTTGGCTTTTCCCGGTTAGGGGTCGCCACAGTGGAACTCCGGTCCACTAATGACTGGCAGTTGGTTTTTATGGTGTCAAGTTGCCAGCCTGATGCCCAACATTCAACGAAGGCATGCCCATTCAACGCATGTCTTTCGAACATCCACTTGACTGCGGGGAGGACATGCAGACTCCACACAGAAGGCACTCCCAACCCAAGCAGAGAATCAAACAGGAGAACCTCTTGCTGTGAGGCACAGTGCTACCACTGCACCACCGTGGAAGTCCCAACCAGTTTCTACTGCTACTGAAAAAAAGTCTTAAAAAACTCAAGCCAACTACTCTGGCTGCAGATATCCTGCTAGCAGAATACCTGAAAATAGCAGCCGATGCCATCTCAGTCCCTGTCTCCTATATTAATAAACCACTATATCTCATAACAGAAAATACCTAAACTCTGGAAAACTACCCACATATTTCCACTTCACAAAGGCAGCAACTCAACAGATCTGTCTAACTATTGTCCCATAGTCATACTGTATCCCCTTTCTAAAATCCTGGAAAAATGCATTCATTCACAACTTCGTCAGTATCTATTAGCAAACAATCTACTGACTACCTCACAACATGGATTCTGACCTAATCATAACACTGCTACAGCCCTAGTGAGTTTCACCAACACCATGAACCAGCTCCATAGTGAAGGTAATCTAGACTCCTCAATTTTCCTTGATCTGTCAAAAGCATTTGACACCGTATCACATACCAAACTCTTAAATGTCCTAGCCGATCTAAAACTCAGCCAGACAGCAATAGCCTGGTTTCAAGACTATCTGAATGGCCATCAACAAGCAATAATATGGCAACAAAACCTCTCCTCACTTCTGCCCATAACTTTAGGAGTTCTGCCAGGTACTATCCTCAGCCCACTCCTCTTTACAATATTCTAAAACAAACTCCATACAGCCACAAGAGACACCACGCTCATACAGTACGCAGGTGATTCAACTCTAATATGTGCAGGTTCTACTCTCCAACAACTAAAACAATTAACTCAACAGTCATTTACAACTATAGAATCTTGGCTAACTAATGCTCAACTAATACTGTACCCCCCAAAAAACTAAACTCATCCTGTTTCGCTCTGCTAGAGCTCCTGACACCACCCCTTCCTTCAAAATGACCCCAGCCAGTAGCACCATCATAACAAAAAATTCTAATACTATGTTATTAGGAGTAACAATTGACCAGAGCATGTAATTTGACATTCACATAACCCAAGCCATAAAAAAGTACACAAAAAACTAGGTTTCCTCTACAGGAGCAAACACTATCTCACAGCCAAAGCCAGAGCCACTATTGACAGAACCCACCTTATTTCAACATTACTTTATGCATCCCCTATCCTTACCAACCTAAGATAATCAGATATGACTAAGCTAGAATCTTGTTATAATAAAATTTCAAAGTTTTCCATGGGCACCAACTATAGATCCGACCATTGCCACTCGCTCAGAAAACTTTCATGCCTTGAATTTTCCTCTCTACTAAAATACAACCAGCTCAAAATGTCTCACCAAATAATAAACCAGTCTGAAAAAAACACCAGCCCTAAATAACTTACTATCTCACTACTCTAATAAATGGACTCTTTGCTCTAGCAATAAGGGACTATTAAAAAAACAAAAAGCAAAAACTAGGCTGGAGAATTCTACTCTCGTAATTTCGCCAAAGCCTGGAACACCCTACCACTAGCCATTAAACCCAACACTAACACAGCCCAATTCAAAAATCTACTAAAAGCCCACCTATCTGCTACATGGACCTGCCTATGTACTGAACCTGGCTAAATAACTGACTTAGACTAAACCAACTCACCTAACTGACTGACCAAATAACTGACTTGGACTAAACCAAGCTACCTAAATGACTTCATCACTAGCTAATTTATTCTGAGCTCACTAGATAGTACCCTGACTAAACGACAACTCTACTAATCTCTTGTACATTCTTACTAGACAGTTTCCCTAGCATACCTTAATTTCAAATTTGTATATATTGTCCAGTCTTGTAAATAATGCCTATATCTGTTCAAATTGTTATGCCTATATGAATTTTGTACCATCCAGTTGCAATCTTGATCTACTAATCAGGTTTTTCAATTCTGTATAACTTCGGTAAACTGTAATTTTTTTTAGAAATGCTATGTATTCTCTGTATGTCTTGGAGCTTTTCTCCCTGGGCCTCCTCTGAAAATGGACTTGTTGTCCAGTCTGACTTTCCCGGTAAACAAATGTAAAATAAATAATATAAATAACTCATAAATGGATATGTTTATGCAAAGGAATGACAGTGGCACCAATAAGAAAGGGATTTATCACCTACAAGCATGTAATAGACAAGCAAGTGCTGTAGGTTTATGTAAATGCTACGTGCCGATCGAATAACAAACAACATACATAAGTGACTAATGACGAGACAGAGCAGATGACAAGCCAGGAGTCCAGTTTTGCCATTGCTGATTTGCAAACATGTCTGACATAGTATTACTGAGCATGGTCACATCCAATAACAGGGAACAGTAACATAGCAATTCAAAAACAGCAACACAATAGAAAGTATTGTAACAGAGGATCAACCACAGTTTCTGATAGTCATGCAGCATGTCATACAGTAAGAAATGTTTATGGAATCAGACATCTGCCATTGATCTCTATAGTGTGATGGAAACAACTGCAGTGTTAAACATGTCTGAAGGAAGACATGCAATACACAGCATAATTACTTATTTATTTCACATTTGTTTAGCAGGTTGGTCCAACTGAGCCAAGGACCCATTTTCAGTGGAGACCCGAGGAGAAAAGCTACAAACAATATACAGACATACAAAAGACATACAGTAACAATAACGGTCAAAAGTACAATCACATAACATGAGGAGATAAGCTCCAGTCTATAGCACAGAGACTCAGTAATCCAATAAAAATCCATTACAAAAGTATACAATATAAAACAGGCGCACTCAGTTGTTTAACTAAGGAGTCAAAGCATTGGAATAAGTTCCATCCTTTTGGTGCAAGAGGGTAAAATCACTGAATTACATGTCAGAGAGTAGATGAAATAGGAGGAAATAATTCTAATGGAATAGAAGAGAAGTAAGTCCAAAAGGGGGGATGTAGAGACAATAGTGATGTCATGTGGGGGCTAGGCATGAGCAGGACCAAGTCTTTTGGAGATAATGTTTTAATTCTCTTTTAAACTGGTGTTTTGGGAGATATTTCTTATATCGAGGGGGAGTGTGTTCCAGACATGAGCTGCTGAGTACTTGTAAAGTGACTTCCCAATGTTGTTTTTGGGTTTTTAGATGTCAGGAAGGTATTTGACAGTTGTGCGAAGATATCAGAGGAGGGTGTAGTAAGATACTAGGTTGGAGAAAAAGAGACAGGAGGAGGTATTGTAGAGAACAGTAGGAGTGATATGTTGTTAAGGAGGTAGTAACTGATGAGAGGAATCAGGTCACTGAAGATTGAAGTTTCTTTAGGGCGAGACAGTGATGAGAACTGTAAGGAAGGTTTGTGGCAAATCTGGCTGTCTTATTGTATGTTTGGAATAGTTTGAGAAATACAGTAGACTGAATATTAGCAAGGATAGAGGCAGCGTAAAACAGACATGGTAAGAAGAGTGACTGAGCCAGAGGAAGTTCGGAGGTAGGTGTAAGGAAGTTATGATTTCTGTAAAGTAGTCCAAGTTTCTAGTGGGGTTTTTTTGTATGCTGTTGGATGTGTAGGTACATTATGCACTGTGGACATTGGCAAGACAAACATAGGTTCATAGGTTCATAGGTAGGTACTAGGCTATCGGCCCTAGGGACTATACAAGCCTAGCCACAAAGGTACCCTGGCTTTCACCACCCAAGAAAATTATTTTCTTGTGCCCCTGTCGAGCAGAGCCACAGAGGTGATCCCCGGGGTGAATTTCCTATTTCCCATTCGATCATCAAGATTTTTCTTGAGTGCTAATGAGGAGCTTTTTTAATATAGATAGGTAGTTTATTCCAGAGTATGGGAAGTCTCTGGGACAGGAATCTATCCCTCCAGCATGTTCTGGTTATTGCAGTGACAAGGTTTAGGTCCCTAGAGTGTGTAGCTTGGAGGGATTGGGATTTCTTTAAGTGGAGCATGTCCAACAGCTCTGGGTTTGACATAGCTTTGTATGTTAGGCAGAGATCGCCTCTGAGTAGGCGATATGTGCCAGAGTAAAGCTGGAGTTTTTTGAGACGGTCTGCGTAGGGCATCTGTTTGAGGATGATAATCCTCTTTGTGAGGCATTTCTGCAGTCTTTCCAGTTGTTGTAGATGTCTTGCGAGGTACATACAAAAAGGGGCATTGTACTCTATAATGTGTCTAATGAGTGATGAATAGAGGGGAACAATGACCTCTTTTTTCCTGGATGAGAAACATTTTGTGATGAGGTGTGCCACATAGACAGATTTCCTGACTACTGTGGCGATGTGATTATCAAAGAAGAGACTACTGTCCACCTGTGTCCCAAGGTCTCTTATCACACTTTCAGTGTTAAGTAGACTACCACCTATGTGGTAGCTCATGGGTACAGAGTTTTTACCAAAGGAGATAACAATGCACTTTTTGGCATTGAGCTTGAGGTCATGACTTTGACAACAGGCATCTGTCTCAGTGAGGCCCTTTTGTAGGATGTCCACATTGTTAGGAGTTTCAATTATGGCTCCTAGTTTGCAGTCATCTGCAAACTTTGTTAGCCAAAGACTTTCTGTGTTAGCCTATACTTCAGAAAAGTAGATACCAAACAGGAGAGGACACAGGACTGAACCCTGTGGTACTCCACTTGTCACTGGTCTGAAGTCAAATTTGGAGTCTGCTACTTTCACAGTGTGGGTTCTGTCAGTGAGCCAGTTGGCAACTCATCTTGCGACATAAGAATTTATACCTAGTTTAGTGAGTTTAAATATATTTTCAGAGTGGGGGATGGTGTCAAAAGCCTTGGCGAGATCTAGATAGGCTGTGTGAATCACCTTACCCTCATCTACGGCTTTGATGACTGCTTCAAAGAAGTCAATCAGGTTTAGGAGACATGATCTGCATTTTACTAACCCAAACTGGGTGGGGTCCAGAGTTTGGATATTACCAGTATCTTTGTTTATAAGTTCCATGATGATATGTTCCATGGCCTTGCAGACCAGGCTTGTTAGGCTAATGGGGCAGTAGTTCCTGGGGTCCATGGTAGCTCCCCCTTTGTGGAGTGGGATAACCATTACTGTGTGCCATTCAGTGGGCAGAAAGCATGAGGTGAGGCTATGACTGAACATGGTGCTTAGGTGGGGTGCCAGTTCATTCTGTAAGTCATGTAGAATGCAGCCTGGGATGTTGTCAGGTCCCAAGGATGCTGTGTTCTTGGCTTTGGAGAGTGTGATTTTTACCTGTGCAGCCGTGATTACAGGAACTTTGCATTCTTCTGGCACAGAGATCGGCCCTTTAGGGGGTGGGGGGGGTAAAGTTAGGACTGAACCTATCTGCCAGGATGTTGGCAATAGCAGTTGGTTCTGTATATTTAGTGCCATTGTGCTGTAACTCAGAGCAGATCTGAGTGTTGCCATTGAGATACTTGACATAGCTATAGAATGATTTGTGGTTGTCTTTAGAATCAGTGGCGATTTTGTTTTCATAACTAGCTTTGGAGAATTTTATGAGGGATCTCAGCTTCTTACTGAGGCTAACCAGGGAGTTCTTCCAGTCAAGGGATTTTAATCTTTTTTGCAACAGTTTCTTTCTTCTGTTGTAGAGTTTGTTTATGGCAGGGGACCACCAGATTGGCTTTCTTTTTTGGAGGATAGCATCTTGGTTCTGTTAGGGATAGCATAAGCCATGCACTTGTGTAAGTGCTTATAAAGTGCATTTGTGTAGGATTCAGCAGTTGTACCTCTATTGCCAATCTGGATGGGTGTCTTTATGTTTGCCACTTCTGTCTTAAGAAGCGTGAAGTTGGCTATGGAGAAAATTTTTACGGTGGTTTCCCTAATGGTTGATGGGGGTGGGATGTGGATGTCTAGGCTGAATAGCTTGTGGTAGGATCTGACCAATGAGGAATTGACCTCTGATGTGGAACACCGGTCGCCAATGTTGGTAATGACCTGGTCTAGGATATTGCTGCCCCTGGTGGGGGTGTGGATAAGGTGATCCAAGGCACTGCAATTTATGAGATCCAGAAAACGTTGAGCAAAAGAGTTGGTACATGAGTAGTTTTCCCAGTTAATGGTGGGGTAGTTGAAATCCCCATATTAGGATGTTGGGTTGTACCCTAATATTTTCCAATGTATCAAGAAATGAGGAGTAGGAATTCTGGGGAATGCTGGGGGATCTGTAGCAAGTTACATTTTGGATTGCAGTCTTGCCCAGAGTTAGCTGCACTTGGATAATCTCGGATGCATTATGCTGAGCAACTAGCCTGGAGGTGTGGATATCCTTAATGAATATGGACATGCCTCCACCTTTAGTGTTTTGGTCCAGGTTAGGTGGTCAAAAGGTGTGGTATGAATTATAGCCTAGTAATGCAGGGGTGCTCGTTGGAGCCTTGAATCAGGTCTCTGTCACTGCACAGATGTTGATGTTCTCCATTTTAAGGAGTGCCTCGAGTGAATGCGTTTTGAGGTTTAGACTTCTAGCATTGAGTAGCATTACCCTCAAATTTTCCTTGCTTGTACCTGTTACAGTGGTGAATTTGTCTTTTGAACCTTGCCTGAAAAAGGCACTATAGGGGTGGCAAGAGCCTTAGCCAGTATCTGGAACCCCAAGGGCAACAGGTGCAGGCCATCTCTGGCAAAGCATTGTGGTCTGTTGATCATGTCATCCTAGGCAGACAGATACTGATCCCCTTAGAATGACACCAGAAGCTTAGCCAGTTGTTGAAGTCAATCATTTTGTCCTTGTACTGTGGTACCATTCTGGGTGATGGCAGGATGCTACTCAGGGCTAGGGTTATACCTGCCTGGGCTACAAGATTGGAGAGCTTTTCCATGTCTCTTTTCATGTAGTCCAGGGAGGTACGTCTCACATCATTCACACCAACATGGACAATGACAGAGTCATATTTGTAATTGTTGTGGAGTGACCTGAGTGGATGTTTTATGTAGCGGATCCTGGCACCTGACAGGCAGTTGACAGTAACTTTCTCCTTGTTTAGCCTGGTGAGTGGAACATCAGTGTGCCTGACTATAGAGTCACCTATGACTAGAGTGTTGGGTACATTGTTATGCAATATGGGCTGTGGTTGAGGGGCATACTGAGTTTGTTGGCTATATGTCATTTGGGTTGTGTTGGGGGTGGAGGTTGCATGTGTTTCTGCTTTGGAGGTCTCTGTTGCTTGAGCAGATTTTTATTGAGAGCCTCCGCGAATGTAGGTGTGTGTTTTGTGTTGCTATGTGTGTATTTTGGTGGTGTAGGTTTTGAGGGACTATGTGATGAGTGTGGTGCAAGTGTTTACCTTCTCCTCTTAGCTGTCTAGTCCAGTCTTGGGTGAAGAGAGCTTTGCTTCCAGTTTGGCTATATAAGTGCATCTCTCACAGGTTGTAGTGTTAGATGGTAGGAGGAGAGGGTTATCTGTGTACATGAGGCAATTGCTGCATTGTCCCAAGATGCCCAGGTTCATCAGGTAGACAGGAGAAAACACTGGAAGCTGACCTTTAGACATGCCTGGATAGGTGCTTATTTATTAAGTACTAACAATTGTTTTCCTCTAGACAAGTGAGGAAAGTTGAATGCTGTAGTAATTTGCATCTTATTTACTACTTACAACTAGTTCTGAACAAGTGCTGAGCTCAAAGAAATAGATTTGAATACAAAAACTAAAAAACTGGCTAGTTCTAAGGGAAAATTTGAAGAGCAGGCTTTATGTCACCAGGAATAGTTTAACCCTAGCTAAGCGGCAATGCATAAAGTGCATTTTTTTTAAGATAGCAGCAAATGAGCAAACTGATTTAAACAAATTAACCAATAAAAAGCTAAAAACTAAGCCCCATTTCAGCAGTCTTTGATCAGACAAGTTCTAACTGCACACTCCTGCCACTAGGGTGCAGGGGAACCTTCTCCAAAAAAGATGGCCTGGATTAGTGCTTAAGTTATACAAACAAAGATAGATTCAGCAGGTCTGAATTTAGTCTATGCTACAGCAAACAAGGTGTACCAATTTCAGAAAGAAACAGTTTAAATAAGCAGGCACAATAAGCCTTTAACCAGAAACTTCCAGCTCAGAAGGGCAGAATCTACCCTCTCCTCCCAAAAGAGTGCAGACCACACCTTCTTAATGTAAAATAACTGACCCGAAGACCAAGTGCATAAACCAGAACTAATACACTCTTAGAATAACAGACACTAAGCCTTCAATCAGCAACTGCCAACTTAGAAAAGGATGTAAGCTACCTGTCCTGCCACAACAGTGCAGACCACAATCGTTCTTAATGTAAAACAACTGGTCTGAAGTCCAAGTGCTTCAACCGAAGGCTTAGAATAACAGTTACAATGTAATCAGGGTACTAACAAGCAGTAATAAATGCAGCAGAATAAATGCAATAAAGCCGGAAGAAACACAAATACAGCAAAGGCACATGAAATAAACTGCACTTTTTTTTATATAACAATAGACAACGAGCAAACTGATTTAAACAAATTACCCAATTAACCAGTAAAAAAAAACAAAACTGAGCCCTGTTCCTTCAGTCTTCAATCAGACAAGTTCTAACTGCACACTCCTACCACTAGTGTATAGGAAAACCTTCTCCAGAAAAGATGGCCTGGCCTGGATTAGTGCTTAAGTTATACAAACAAAGCTAGATTCAGCATGCCTGAATGCTGTCATGCATAGGATGGTGCACTAAGGAATGCCAGTGATGGATTCCATGAGAATAGATTAACCAAGCTGGTAACACAGTGCAAGCGTAGAGCAGACATATTCTTAAAATGAAGGAATTAAGTGATTCAACCTCATTTAGAAACCATGATAATCTTTTGACAACAGTAATAAACATGCAAATGTTTTCCAATAGAAAACTATATTCTTTGATTTTTTTTCTTTGTGCTCTTTGAGCGCAGCATTGCTTAACTGATTTCCAGTGCTGATGGCAATTTGTTAGTGCTTGCATAACCATATCTTGAAGGGCTGACCTTTTAGTGGTGATTAGCACTATGCTATGTTGCTCTGTGCACTGTGCTGACTTCCACACAAAGATCTTCACAAGGCAGGCTTCACAGTAGTTAGCAGGCAGATTAGTGCAGCAGGATAATGATGTTTTAGGTAAAGGTTTAGTTAACATTTGCAGTCACAGTAGTCAGACAAAACATGTAATCATCCATATGAGTTCAGACCCCTCCTTGATGGGACTGCTAGATATCTGTAAGTCAGGCTCCACTTGAGTAACCCACACGCGCTACCTCAACCTGGTCTGTGACATCAACAGGACTTGGTGGGACAGATTTGTGTACCACAGACTCCCCTTTTGTGGAATGGACTCCCTTTCCATATCAAGTAGAGTACCCCATTAACCCTTTCTAAGCACGACCTGGATAGCTGGATGGAGAACAGAAAATACATCCTTGGGATTCGACCTGTGTCCTTGCTGGACAGGGGCATCAGGTGCTGACTTACTGGAACATGGGATACATTCTTGGCTAGGCTTTGTAAGGGCCTCAGGGCCAGTAGCCTAGTATCTTCCTATGATCCTGTGATGATCCTATGAAATATTTTCAGTATTCCAGGAAAATTATATATGAGTATTAACTTAGCAAAGCATGTAGAAAGTCATAATTGTGATGCTTAATATTTGACAGTGGATTTCACCTTTATTACCGACTGACCACTGTAATCTGTGCATCCAACTTTTCATCTTGTTTACATTTCATTAAACTGAATAAACACAACTTAGCACAACAGCACATAATGAGACAGAATAGTGCGGATGAAGGCAATCAGATCTTAAGATACGGCCATAAGCTGTGCACTTCCACTTCGCCTTCTTTGCATTTGCTGTCTGGCATCAAACATTGTCAAATGCAGAGATGGAAGAATAATGATACAGAAGGGAGAAGATACATCAACAGGGTGACACGGAGTCAGGGTTAATTAGATTATCACATTGAAAGGATAATGGTAGTCCACAAAAATTAATATCCAACAAGTACACCTACATTAGTGAACCAAAAACACTCAAAAACACTTTGCTAATGGCTGGATTAGAACACAAAAGTCCTTCTATATGTGAACAGTAGCTCATCATACCACAAAGGAATTACTACCTCACAGCATTAAAGTAACACTATTAAAACACAATGACAACCTTGTGAAGCAGGAGGGGTGTACAGAGAGCGTTAGACACAGATGCAAGCAGGAATAGCAGCATTATGTTTTGAGGAACATGAGGAACATCCATATAGTGTTTTAGTCTTATTTATTGAATCCTCATTAATCTGTCAAGCTATGTATGATGAACTGATTGTTATACATACAAATAAGGGGTGTGAGAGTGCATATAAACATGAAAACCTATACAGGTAGTGGGAGATTGCCATAATGGTTAAGGTGTTTACCTTACAGACACAAGGTACATTGCTTGATTCTCACATGAGGTTATTGGTTAGCCTTAAAATGGCCCATGACGACAGTTAGCCTAGTACTAAACTATGGATAAGGTTGGCTTACTAAGTCTTCCTGTTGGATCAGCAATATTTTTGAAAATGATGTATTGCGTTACTATTCCAATGTTATGTTAAGGAAATGTGTTGTATAGACAGACGTACAGCCATTTGCAATTAAATATATGATAAGAATATGATGTCATGAAGTAATAAACTAACATACAGTTGTAATCAAACCCATGACAATATGCCAAAACATCAAGCTACAACCATGGTAATTATTTTAACAAACCATATAGGAACTCCTAATTTAATACATCCAGCAGCCCAAGAATTGTTAGTTAACTGTACCACAGTACTGTTTTTAGTATGACTTTACTCTGTATTCTCATACCTCAGTGGATTTTAGCAAATTTGTGTAACAGTAACTAGACCCCTAGAGATTAAATTGAAATCTTTAGCCTTTATAATAAGAAGTTTAACAGCATTCATTGCCACTCAGCATTGCTGCACTATGCCAAACTGTGCGCAGATGCTTATGTCATAAAGTGAAGGCTTTTCCATGGGCCATTTCTATCCATGTGGTTAGTGTGTGAATCTATTTTTTTGATGAGATTAACTGTATAAAAAAGGGGTGGGTAGGGCAATGGTGACAGTAGGGTTGGCAAGAAGAGGGTAGCATATTTGGAGAAGAACACAGGAATGTTCAGTAAGGTCATGGGAGAGCAACATAGCTATGCACCTCTTCACAAGATCAATGTACAACTGTAAACACAATTTCATGATTTTGCAGAGTCACCACACCACTGATGGGTGACAACAACAGAATAATGTTGTATGGCCATTGAGAATGAATCAGTTTGGCCAGGATCACAGATAAGTGCAGAGCTATGTATGGGGCATATTTTTTTTGAAAGACAGGTGCTCTTTTTTTGGACAGTGAGTAATGTTGGAAAATGTGCTTAGGAATGAGAGGTTGAAATGGTTAGGGTTGGTTAGGAATCATGTGCAGACAAAGACAGACTGGGTGAGGTAGGTAGGGTTGGTTAGGAATTATGTGCAGGCACACAGACAGACAGGGTGAGGTAGGTAGTGTTGGTTAGGAATCATGTGCAGACATACAGACAGACAGGGTGAGGTAGGTAGGGTTGGTTAGGAATCATGCAGACATACAGACAGACAGGGTGAGGTAGGTAGGGTTGGTTAGGAATCGTGCAGGCATACAGACAGACAGGGTGAGGTAGGTAGGGTTGGTTAGGAATCGTGCAGGCATACAGACAGACAGGGTGAGGTAGGTAGGGTTGGTTAGGAATCATGTGGAGACATACAGACAGACTGGGTGAGGTAGGTAGTGTTGGTTAGGAATCGTGCAGGCACACAGACAGACAGGGTTAAGTCAGTAGGGTTAGTTAGGAAGCATGTTCAGACATACAGGACATGCAGGATAGACAGGGATGGTGATGGAGACAAAAGGTTGGGGGACGCCATGATTAGGGACACAGGATTTCACATGTGTCAGGTGCATTTGTTGAAGTAAATAGTCTCCCTGTTGCAGGGTGCTGTGTAATAATGCCAGGTATTTTTCAGCTACTTAAGGCAGGCTAAACTAAAATGTTCACTTCTTTCCTTAGCTAATGACCCCAGTTTGCATGCTGCCAAGTGGAGAGCGAAAGTACCTTAAAAATGGAAAAGTAAATATTGTAAATAATTACAAAGTGGTCGCTAAAGAGGATCCAAACAGTGTGCTTCTTGTGCCTTATTTCTCTTGATTCACTTCAGTTACACCTTGCACTATAAAATTTGACATCTGCTGGGTGCATTTCTGAAGTAAGTGCTTTCTCTGTTGCAGGGGACAGCTCAATAACACCAGGCATGTTTGAGTTTCCTAAGGCAGCCGAAGATATTTTTTTACTTTTTTCCCTACGTACTGAATCCTGTTTGTATGCTGCCAAGCAGAGGGCAAAGGTAAAAGACAAAGAAGAGGAATATATGATAAACAAAAATACAGAAAGTAAATGAAATGCAATGCACGGGGTATTTAGTAATGGCAAGAGCAAAAAGTGCACTCAAGTGAACAATTCTTCCTTCTCACATCTCCTTGCAAAATCAGACGAACTTTGTTGAACACATTATTAGACTTATAGTAAATTACAAATAATATGATAGTGAACAGAGTGATGATCACATGTTGTTAGCTATAGTGATAACAGTTGATTTTTAAACAACAAATGGTATCACAAAATGTAACTTATTTAACATTTGTTAACCGTGAAAGTCCGACTTGGAACAATGCCAATTTTCAGCAGAGGCCTGGGGAGAAACACTCCAGATGCATATCTTTGTAGGTGGGAGTAAACTGGAGGAAACCCACACAAATGCAGGGAGGACATGCAGACTCCACACAGAAGGCACCCCAGCTGAGAATCAAACTAG
Source organism: Protopterus annectens (assembly GCF_019279795.1). NCBI lineage: Eukaryota > Metazoa > Chordata > Ceratodontiformes > Protopteridae > Protopterus > Protopterus annectens. Next base: position 1,533,775,784 of record NC_056745.1, on the reverse strand, counting down.
AGAGCCTCTTGCTGTGAGGTGACAACACTACCGCTGCACCAAAATTGAATGTGTATTCAGAAAACCCTCTGTAAAACTATCATGTAGGTGGATTCACACCACACAGCAGATATCCATTGTCTATAAGGTCACTGCACTCATACCTTGTGTCAGACAGAAAGGCCTAAGCTGTACGTAGCATTACTGAACACTTAGCTCATTTACATTGTTTGAGTGCATGTTGGATGCATGCAGCCACACAGAACGGAGATCATAGCCACCCTGTCTATTTTTTATACTGTTAATCTTTTGTGTCTGTTTAATTGTTATATCTCATACAGAGATATGGCACCCAAGAAGACATTTGTACCCCATAAGTCACCATACAGTGATGCAGAAAATAAGGTCATTATCCAGGCCTTACATTGCCATGGATCATTTCTGTTAGGGAGAGGTAGATGTGACCAATCTGCCCAAGACAGGATATGGCAGGTAGTCAATAACTTTAATGCTGTTGTAGGGCATAGGAGAACTTTCTCCTACATAACACACTGGACAACCAAGTTGATAACCTCTGCCAACATTAGGACTACTGCAATTGCTAGAAACAAGTGGCTAAGGAGGCACTCCTGCTACTGAACCACCACTAACTGTAACTGAGGAGTTCCTGTCCACTATCCATATAGCTCATTAGAGTGTTCATCCAGAAATCTTGATGTTAATGCAAATGTGGACAACAGACCCATTGTGTAACAAGTAGACCTTCTAGGTATGTCAGAAGCATGTGTCATTCTTATAAAGCATGTATCTAAGATGTGTGATATATACTATATATATATATATATATATATATATATATATATATATATATATATATGTATATGTATATATATATATATATATATATATATATATATATATATATATATATATATATATATATATATATATATATATATATATATATATATATATATATATATATATATATATATGGATCCCCTACACTACACCGACATGCCACAAAGCCGACACCCAAAACACCTAGACCAAAAGACCCACGACACAGATGATCAACAAGGTGAAATCCCGACAGCCAAAACACCGACATGGGCAACGTGTGAGTGCGACTCGGTAAGTGTGCGATAGTGAGGGATTTAGGGTTAGGGTGAGGACAGGTAAGTGTGCGATAGTGAGGGATTTATGGTTAGGGCGCGGACAGGTAGGTGTGCGATAGTGATGGACTTTAGGTTTAGGGGTGGGTTAAGTGAGTTAGGGTTAGGGTGTGGGTAAGGTAAGTGTGCGATAGTGACGGACTTTAGGTTTAGGGGCGGGTTAAGTGATTTAGGGTTAGGGTGCGGGTAGGGTAAGTGTGCGATAGTGACGGTCTTTAGCTTTAGGGGCGGGTTAAGTGAGTTAGAGTTAGGGTGCGGGTAGGGTAAGTGTGCGGTAGTGTTGGACCTTAGGGTTAGGGTTTGGGTTAAAGTTAGTGCATATATAGTTGTGTGTAATGTGTAGCTCATATTTTGTGTGTCGGTGTTATGGTGTTCGGTTTTGTGAGTTTTTGATATTGTGTGTTGTCGGTCTTTTGGTCTCGGTGTTTTGGTTGTCGGCTTTGTGGCATGTCGGTGTAGTGTAGGGGATCCATATATATATATATATATATTTATATATATATATATATATATATATATATATATATATATATATATATATATATATAGCCAGCAATAACTGTCAGTCATACTACAGTCATGCAGAAGCAATGGAGTTTGCTTTGGGTTTAGGGGAGGATAGCTAATCATTCCTTATTATTTATTTATTTATTTATTTTTTTTATGGGACACTTTTTTAAATCTGCACTTATGAAGGGGAATCCTTTCCTTTTTCCTTTCCATTCCTTTTTCCTTTCCTTTCCTTTCATTCCTTTTCCTTTCTTTTCCTTTCCTTTCCTTTCATTTTCTTTCCCTTTCCTTTCCTCACATACAGGCACTTCCAGATTGCAGGCTATCAGCCCACCTACACATGTTAAGCACACATTTGTTTATTGTTAATACTGTATATAATAAGTTCAGGACTGACAGCAACGTTTTTGTAACTCTAGCATCTGTTAACATGTTTACCATAACTTTATTATCAGGAAAGTATGTGATCAATTTTATTCTCCGTTTTTCTGTTTGTTGTGTTGATTGCTTGTTATTGATTGTTATTTTAGGTGATCCTGTGAGTGGTAATGTGGAACTCTACTACCTGCGAGGGGCTGTCTGACACTGAGGTTGTGACTCTCATAACCCTGCTCATTTAGGACACAGGCAGTATTCCTACACCTACCCAGGACACAGAGACCTCTGATATACTGCAGATTGATGTTGACACAATTGATATGGTTAGTTTAGTCAATCAGATTGCAGAGACAATTGACTCTCCCAGTAGCCATTGTTAGGGTGTGGTGAGACACAGAAGAGTTGTTAGGGGTGCCTGGAGGAGGCCTGCCAACTGCTCTCCTGAAGCTTGTGTTTTATCTGATGCCACCAGATGTATGTGTAGAGCTATACTGAAGGTACAAGCACTCCTCACTTAGGCCTCAGAAGAGATAGTGCAATTACTAAATGTTGTGCATTCTGAAGTGAGTGACTCAGGGAATCATGTAGGCAACCACTTAGGATGAACAACACAATGGCTCAGGCAGTTTCTGTGATGAAATATCTGTTGGGGGAGGGTGGGCATCCATGTGGTCAAGAGCTGCTACATTTTCTGATGTTAGCATATGTGGCCATGCAAGATCCTGCTCCTGCAATGACACTACATCCACTACTTCATCAGTGATTGCACTGCCCACACCCAGCCATGGTTGGCCATAGAGTCATGATTTTGGATGTAGTACATTTGGGAACTCATTCAGCAGACATCACTTACATTCAGGTAGCACCCTGATGTCTAGCCAGAGCCATGGAATTAGCAGTGCAATTCATAGCAGAGGTGGTTCTTATGGTCTGGAGTGATGGCACTGAACTCAGTAGTCTACCATGCATGGCTCAACCTGACCAATATATCAGGATGTAATCATAGCACAATGCTTGATTGTGTTCATGTAGATATACACATAGTGAAAATAAAATACTTGCCCATACCACTTTACACACATGCAAACTGTCTATACAGTACTGTTCACTGCTATGCATCTTTTGCTACTGGCCCTGAGCAGTGTGTCATCTGGGAGATACAAGTGATTCTTACTTGTACAAACTCACTTCTTTGGTGACAGCCTTGCTGTGCTAGTTCCCCCACCTCCACCTTATGAAAATGATGATGATGACTGTGCCCTGCCCTTTGCAAGTGTCTTTGTGACTAGGAGTTGCAAATAAGTCTGATGCACACAGTGGATACCTGATGCTTGCTTATTCACAAGATTGGATTTATTAGTATGCATTTCAGACCTAAAGATGTTGATTTCTTGTCCCTACTTATTATGAATGGATTACTTCTATAATTGTTGAACCACATCATATTTCACTTAGTATTGTCATTACAGTATTGGAAGCATTAGGTACTTCAGTATTACTTTTTGTCATAGTTGTGCAAATGAGTGTATAATTGACCTGTTCCATATTTTGTAGATGATGGTCAATTGAAATGCTTGATGCACACAGTTATTTCTAAAACATAACTGTATGTTGCAAGCATTTTATAGAGGAGATATTACTAACATAACTGTACACCTCAGAGACAAGGATCTGCTTAGGGGCATATACACATGTTCTTAGGAGAGTAATCAGTTATATAACATTTTTTTTCTTTACAGGTTCTACACTTACCTTGTCATTACTACTGGTAACAGTTCTGTCTTTAGGAATCGTCCATGTCTGACGTTATCAGAACACAGCCATTACATGGTTAAGTAAAGATTGTGGAGTCTGACAGGCATCTGTTTTCCTATGAATATCTGCAGGGAATCTTAGACTTTGACCTGGGCAGTTATTGTGTGTACTATCCTTTGCCTTTTAGCCAGCACCAGGGCATGCAGTGCATATCTCCGTCTGCCACCACCATCTGCAGCTGGTGGTTCTCCCTCAGAATCCACATCTCTATCTGCTTCTGGCCCTATCTATTGTCCTTGAAACTGTAGTCCTGCCCCTTGCTGTCCATGTTGAAGGTGTTTCCTGGGTTTGTAACATGACACAGACTGCAAGCATTTTGGCACAGGTTCCTGGGTCATATTGCAGCACACCTCCTCATGTGTCTAGACACCAGAACCTTGATTTAAGGAAACCAAACACACTTTGTGTAATATTCCTAGTCTGAGCATGGGCCTCATTGCATCCTTGCTCAGCAGGGCTGTTTGGCTTTCTCATGGGTGTCATGAGTGCATAACTTGTATCTCCCATCAGATGCACTTGGGAAATGTCACCTCTAGCAAATCCAGTGTACATCTCACAGGTATGCCATATGTGTGAGTCATGTAAACTGCCAAGGTCATCTGCACAGGCATTGTAGATGATCCCTTGGGCATTACAGACAAACTGATAGTTTGCAGACTGGATACCTTTTCTGTTGATATACCTTCATCCCTGTTCCCAAGCTATGGTTTTATTTCTATGTGTATGCAATCTATGGCCTTCAAAACTTTAGGGAAGTGTGTTACTGCATAGAATTCCTGCGTAGTTCTTACTCTTTCTCATGGTGTTTGTGGGAAACAGATATTCTCCTTTGTATGTAGTAACATTACATGCAAAAACTGCTGTAATATTCTTGAGGCTAATGCCTGTAACACCCCTAATATACCCCTTTTGGATCTCTGAAAAGTACCAGCAGTTAGCACTGCATGTGCAATGCTGAACATACCTTTGTTTCAACTGGGATGGGTTCTCCATGACTGTCTTATGACCTGAGGTGAGGATGGCAGGGGCTGCATATCTCCTTCATTTTTCCCTGCACACCCTGTATCTCTCAACAATTTTTGTTTCATGCAGTCCATGATAAGTCGAACAAGGTTTGAACAGCCTTCTGCCTTTTCTTCTTCTGTCAGCAGCAGCAGCACCCTGATTTAGAGCCTGTTGCACTTGCAGCATAATAACAGTAGCAGCAACTCTTTGCATGTTTTTTCTTTTTCTAAGTGTAATCGTGCCTGTATTCCAAAGAGTTTTGGTGTATATGTCAAAAGCCTACACTGAGTATCCACAATTGCTTTATAGTTCCATGAGTATCTCTACCATACTGAACTGGATAATTAACATGTACTTTGGCGCTTTATGATTTAATGAACATATACTGCCATTTCTCTTTGTTTGTCAGTATTACACAACATGTAGAGCTGCTTAATGAATCCCAAATAACATGGTATTGTGTTGACAGTGCTGTGCAATGCCAACATGACTGCTGCACTTTTTGTAGCTATTAATGAATCTGGCCAAATAATGTAGAGTAACAGACCATTAAAACTAAAATTAAAATCTCCATTGGATGAATTTAAATATACTTTTTTAATAACTTCAAGTACTTTCATCTTTAAATATATACTGCATCATCTTCAGAATGAAAAATATAGATGTAGCAGCACATTAAACAAAGCGAACATGAACACATCACTGTGACGCCCATGTCCTGGCCCAGCAATCAAGGAGCCTCAATCCTCACCACTAACACCAGTGAGCGGCATCTCATATAGGAGGAAAGGATAACAAATACACACAGTAAAGTGCAATTTCCCCGAAGAGCACACAGAGATCGCAGTCAGTCTGGAGCTGGTCACTCCCTTGATCTCCAGGTCCCCAATAAAACTCCCCACTGGCACAGCTGTAGGGTCCAGATCTCAGCCTAGTGGGCAAGCTAAAACCTCCAGCACCCTGTCTTTCCAACCAGTGCTTCATGTCCCTGCCCAAGTAGCTGATACATGCGCACACACCCACACACACACACACACACACACACACACACACACACACACACACACACACACACTTACTTTGATAAGAGTTTATACAACCACACAGACACTCCTGCAGAGGGCTGGCACAGGTTCTCCAGCTGTGCTCCTTTTTCCAAGACTATATGGTAGTACCAGCTGACACCACCCACTAATATTTATCAGCTACGCAAAGGCCCTTAAAAGGGTGTCCAATTATTAATGTGCAATATTATTATCCAATTGGTAGTATGGCCCAGGGCTAAAGCTATTGAAGTGGCTTTGTACAATTTTACCAAAGGCATGCAAGTACTCTAAAGAGCTTACATTATCTCTACAAAAACAACCACAGTTGAAAGGGTTTAAAATATTTAATAACAAATAGTCAAATGACAAGACAATACTTTTTACTACACAGTGCTAGTCAAGAGTTCAGAGATCACAGAGAAATACTTAAAATAATTCAGTAGTACAGTTCTGACATCACAGAAAAGCACAGTCAAATCTTTCTAGTTTCTAGCTATTTCTAAGAGAAATCACAAATCTAAGATAAACTTACATATAGAGCAAGACAGTGCTGGTGAGTTAGATGGTCAAGACAAAAATGCTTAATGCTCTCTGATTGTCTCTGTTTTTAAAATCACATTCCGGGTTCACATTACATCATTCTTCGCACATTTACATTCTTCACCTCTGGCAGAAACCAGACCAATAAACGATATTTATGCATGCAAAGTCTGGCCATTAACTCTGGCCTTAAAACAATAGGCAGGATGCCTCACTCTAGACTTACTGGCTCCGAGTTTTAACATCAAAGGGTCACAACATGCTTTACTTGGTCAGTAGAGTGCGCTGTTGTTACATCTTTTCCAGTTCCACATGTAACACTATTTTTACCATTTAGGACAACAAGCCTGTGGTTTATATTAATATTTACAGATGACAGAATTATCTCAAAAATTCTATCTGGCTAGGCTGGCAGCCTTCACCTGCCTTCACCCAATCTTCACAATCACTGTAAACAACAGCCAATGACAATAATACTTAAGGAAAATTGTTTAGTGTACATTGCACCCGTAATACTTATTGATTCATTAAGAATGGTGTAGCAATTTATGCAAAGTTTAATTTTCTGAAACATCTCTTTAAATGTATATAAGACTTCCCATACTTTGGAACAAACTACCTATCTATATCAAACAAAACTCCTCATTAGCACTCTTCAAGAAAACTCTTGATGATTGGATTGGAGATGGGGAATTCACCCCAGGGATCACTTCTGTGGCTCTGCTCAACAGGGGCACAGGAAAATAATTTTCTTGGATGGCAAAAGGCAAGGTACCTTTTTGGCTAGGCTTATATAGACCCTAGGACCAATAGCCTAGTACCTACCTATGAACCTATAAATCAGCCCCTAGTACACATTTAACATTTATACAAATGTCTTGAATTCTGGGTATTGCATTGTTTTGCATGTTTAAACAAAGCCTTGTTTGTATCTCTGATCTTAACAGTGTAAAGGTGTTTACTTTTAACAGAACATGCATTGTGTTAACCAAGTAGAAGCTATCACAGCTAATGCAGCTCAATAAATACATCACTCCTCAATTATTGCAGTAGACCTTTTCACAAACAACTCTGTTAATATGCATAAGATTAAGAATGGCCCAGTAATGGTAAATCTACAATACTTGTACATAGCACACATGAGAGTGTTATGTGGCTGGATGTTAATTACACTCTCAGGTATGTTAAATTTTTTATCTAAAGAGTTTCTCAAATTCTGGGACATTTTATTTATAAACATTGCTTATTTATTTAAAACTTCATATAATTCAGTTATGATCCTTTACTTCTCACCTGCTGTCTGAAATTATCTTTTTATTTATTTATGTATGTATGTATTTATTTGGTTATTTATTTATTTTTGACTAAGTTTTAATAGGTAAAATTTCATTTTCAGTGGATTCCCAGGGAAAAGAGCTCCACAATACTTACACAACTACAAGAATACATAACTTGTGGCATTTTACAACTGAGATTAAAAATACTTTCAGTGACAGCATTTTATACTATTATCTCCAGCAGCAACAATTATAACATGAAGTAAATCTAGGATAAGAAAGATAATTGAAATTATGTTTTTTAACACATGGCTGAAAGTTATTAGGTACAGAATTTATAGCAGCTACAGTTAGTAACAAGGACATGATGCAAGTGAAGAAGTGAGAGAGAGATAGAATTTGGACACATATAGCAAAGAAAAGTTTGAAGTTAGTGAAAGAATTAAAGACCGAGTAGTAATTAAGATATATTATGTGGTGTAAAGATATAGATAGAAGGCAGATGTTAAAGAGAACAAGGATAGATATAATAAATATTAACATGGAAGCAGAGGGGAGTATACAGTAGTATAGTCTGGACTGACGGAGAACTAACCCAGTGAGCAGGATGACAAGAACCAAGACTGGTTTAGATGCTATATTGGCAACGTTTTGAAGCTGTTTACTATTTTTGATGTGTGTATGTGGGAATATTTTTTTCATAGTTTTGGCACATTGTTGCAGCAGAAGGTATTTTCAGCAGTATTACATGCTATACTGATATCTAGTTTATTGATAGAATTAAGGTTTTTAAATAAATAATAATGCAGTAGTGTGGTTTGTAATGCTGGGCATTTTTCCGGACCATATAGAAAGTTAGGTATGGAGATTAGTTGTCAGCATTGGTTTGGTACTTCCAGCCAGTTTAGATGTCTTAGTGCAAGGCAAAGGTATGATATTTATAAGGAAGACTGGTTACAAAATTAGCAACTTTATTGTGACATGAGGCTAGTTTGAAATTGGAGGTATGATAATGTTTGCAAGAATAGGGGAATCCCAGAGAACTAATGGGTGCAGGTAGATTGATGCTAGGATCATAGATTACTAGGCTATCGACCAGGACGTCATGTTAAGCCTAGCCGTTTCAACCCAATGTAATACCATAAAGGTACTAATCAATACCCAAGATGGCATATAGTGATGACTCTATGTCCATGAGGGTTGTGGGCACTATCCCTGGTAAGAATTTATGGTGCCCCATCCACTCATCCAGGTTCCTCTTGAACAATGTCATAGAAGTGCTCTGTTTTACATGAATTGGTAGCCTGTTCCAAACACATGGCAGTTGCTTGGAGATAAATCTGTCCCTCCAGCATATCCTACTTAAGTCGCAGACCATATTTAAGTCCATGGAATGGGTAGCCCTAGACACACTTGATTTACAGATATGCAGTAATTTCATTAGGTTTGGGTCTTGGGTTGCTCTGCAGGACAGGCATAAGTCTCCCCTAAGAAGTCTGCACAGTACGGAATATAGTGACAGGGATTCTATTCAGTCTGTATAAAGCACATGCTTGAGGCCCATGATCTACTTTGTTAGAAACCTCTGAGTTCTCGCTAATTGATGTAGATGCTTAGTACGGTGCATACCGAATGGGGCGTTATACTCAATTATGGGTTGGATAAGTGCCGCGTATAGGGAGGTTATAACTTCTTTTGCTATCAAGGTGATGCCTTTACTAATCAAGTGAGCTATGTGGAAAGCTTTCCTTACAATAGTAGACACGTGGTGGTCGAAGTTATGGTCGCGGTCAACCTGTGATTCCAGGTCTCTTACCACTTCTTGGGTACTTAGGTATTGTTATTGATTTGATAGTTTGAAGGAACATTGTTTGCACTGAAGGGAATGGTGATGCATTTCTTTGCATTCAGTTTGAGACCATAACTAATACACCAGTCATTGGTCTATCTGAGACCCTCCTGGAATATACTGACATCATTTGGGTATTCAGTGGTTGCACCTAGTTTGCAGTCATCTGCAAACTTGCTCAGCCACAACCATTTAGTTTTGACCTGAACTTCTGCGAAGGATATACTAAATAGTAGGGGGCCCAGCACTGACCCCTGTGGCACCCCGCTGGTAACAGGTCTGCTGGTTGATGTGGAGTCACCCTCTTTGATAGTGTGTGTCCAGTTTGTGAGCCGGTTGGCAACTCATCTTACAACAAAGGGGTTTACATTCAGTTTGCTAAGTTTATCAGTAATGCCTGAATGTGAGATTGTATCAAAAGCCTTTGCAAGTCAAGGTATGCTGTGGGCACAGATTTGCCCTCACCAATGGCCTTGGTCACACTTTCAAAGAAATCCACCAGATTTAACAGGCATGATCTGCCCTTCACAAAATTGGGTAGGATCTAGGGTTTGGAGGTCACCTACATCTTTATTTATGAGGTCCATAATGATAAATTCCATGGCCTTACAGAGGAGGCTGATCAGGCTTATGGGTCTGTAATTCCCTGGGTCTATTGTTAGGCCACCTTTGTGGAGGGGAATAACTGTAGCTGTTCTCCATTCTGCAGGAACAAACTTTCTGGTTAGGCTATGATTGAAAAGGGTACTTAGTGGTGATGCTAGTTCATGTTTATCCTGTTTGGAATGAAAGCGGGGGAAGTAAGCTTAGTAAGAAGTTTAGACGTTTTAGATGGGATACTGTGTTGAATGCATTGGACAAGTCGAGGAAAGGTGAAGAAACTAAGTTGCTTTCATTTCTGTTATGAGTTAATGATGTAAGTAAAAGTTTGAAGAGCAGTTACTGTGGTTGGACCTCAAACCATGTTAAGCTTCACTGCATCGTCATTTTCACAGATGCACATACTTTTACAAAAGTTTTCTTTCTTGTACTAATGTATTCAATGTATAACATAAACACTCATTACATATTGCTACCATTGTAATTATTCACATACCCCTAGTTTTCTTTATTAAAATAGCTATCCCATGGAAGATAAGTATCAGAATTAAAGCTGTGCTACTGTTACAAGGAATCTTATTATGTTAACATTTGACTTTTATTGGGATATAATTGCATTTATTTGTTGATTTATTGTCTGACTGGCCGATTGTCTAACATAAAAGCAGCCCAGCCAGTTATTGTCTGACCAATTGTCTAACTGACTTCACCTGCTTTTATGTGTTGAAATCTGCTACAGACTGTACAAAACACATACCCACTACAAATGTTCAATATGTTTATACTGACAATTACATTATCAGAATGGTAGGTCACATGACATGGAATCAGGAAGTAGTAACTGCACAGCTGCTCAAACTACAGTAAATGCAAACACAAGTTTAACAATCTTAATAAACATAGCTCCACTGAAGCAACTAAAGTAAAAACTATTAATTTTAAAATCACAAAGTCCACTTTACATGCTGAGAGCATAATTAAAGCAAAAAGAAAAAAGTAATAAAAAATTCTCATGATCCTTAAGTGTAAAGTGAAAAAAAAATGATTGTAGGCTGAAAAATGGGTAGAGTAAAAAAAAGTGGTGACTCCAAATCACAGGTCACAGTTCTCTCCAGGAAGAGTTGATGTCTCTCTTCAGCTGAGGAGAAAGCATCTGTCTCAGGTGTTGAAGACTAGGTATCCTGAAGTCTAAATCAAGAGGGAAGGTAAATGGAACCAAGACATTGATGAGTGAATCAGTGAAGATATGGGAACTCTATGTTACTATTAGAAAAGAAGCAAAGAACTGAAAAAAACATGTCTAAAATGGTTTATGTCAAAGATAGGTCATGTCTCCTTGAAGAGTAATCCATAATGACTTCGGCAAGAATGCAATCATCTAACAGAAAAATCTGCATCTAGTGTTCTAAACAACCTAGCCACACCTTTTATAAACAGAAGTAGCTGTAGTCATGGTACTTTATGTATGTACTATAGAAAATATGCAAGAACAAAATATTTCCACACCACTAACAACAATGCATAACTTTACCTCCAACTTAAAATCCACATTTGATCCATCTGCCCATAGAGATGGCTTGCATCTAATGAACTCTAGCCTATGGTTCTGCACACAAGCAATGCATTCATAGACTTTTCTTTTCAGCATGTTTTCAACATTGCACAGGCAATTCCCCTGATGTTTGGAAACATAACTGCTACCATTTCTATCCCAAAATATCTGCTAATGCCTCATTTTATAACAACAAGCTGTTCTGAAAGCTCCTTCAATGCCATCATGCCATTTACAGATAATACCCATCAGAATATGAACATAGTAAACAAACAGGTACTGTAGGATATCAGTCTTTAACACAGTCTGACAGTAAAAACTACTTTGAACTGCCTTGCAGTCTGGACTTAACAATACATTAAGGACTACTTCTTTAGTCTGGATTGGCCGCCTGCCATCTCAGAATTCCATCAAGAACCATCTGGAGTCACTTGCCTCTAGTAAATACGTCAATGACTCTACCTCCTGGATTTCTCGTCAGCTTTTTTATTGTGCAATATCTTAATATTGCTTCACAACTAGCTTAATTCCCTAGACTGTAAAATAAACATTAACAGAATTAAATACATATATTGCTTGAGAGTGAGAGATAAATGCCATAAACACAAGCAAACCCTGAATTCTCTGACCTCCACTGGTCATATAACAGAAAGCATATACGTGCATATTAGCCATTTCCTCAGACTACAAACAGTTTTTCTTGACACCAGCTCAGACAGTCAGGGTACTGGAGAAGCTGGTGAGGTAGAAATGGAAGTTAGAGATTGATGATGGGTAGCTGATTTAGGGATGATGGTGTCAGTTTTAATCTAACAATGGAGCTCCTAAGTATTTGTATTCATAGAAACAATTAAAGTTATTTCAATTAAGTATTTCAATATAGAAAAAATGGCCATGGCCATTGCTAGGTGATTCAGCTACACACCCATGAAACTTAAATATATAATCTCAAACATCAGACAGCCTACATGACATTACTCATTCATATGACCTGCTGTGGGAGTGAAGCATAGCGAAGGCTTTAACACTTACAGAGTGGTTTAAGGTTCCCTATATCCTTCGGCATCCATGACATTATGATACCTATGTTCTGTGTGAGCAGTGAATAGCTTATCATCCGGCCTAAGTTTTGAACTTCTGAGGATCTGTATGTTGCATTCTTCTTTCATGCACAGGCTACTGTAGAGAAGTGATAAAGAAGATATTGCTGCGTGCACACCTTCCGCAATGTAGGTCACCACTATGTCATACAGGTGAACACATATGAGCAAGCTCATGTACATGCTTAATGAGTACATCTTGCATGTGGTGCCCCTAATCCACAATCATTGCTAATGTGCTGAGTTTTATGATGCCCCATTTCTGCTACAGACAAAGAATGCATAGTAAATCATGTGTTACATTCTTGGGGGGGGTGTAGTGCAAGCCTTGATGCTGTTTGGGCCCCCTCAACTTCTCAACTTCTCCATATACTAGATGCTGAGAGACAGCCTACCCTCATGTTTACTGAATTCACCTGGATGGGTTCCATCTGCATTTCCTGCAATATGGTGTAATGATATGTCTGTTCCTTTAGCCCATGGCTCAATCATTTGGAAGCCAGTTATAGCTACAAAACAGCCTGTCTACTCTGCTGGGATTTCAAGTTTTCCTGATTTTGCCCCTGCAGTATTCCACCTGGTAGCCCAACATAATACATCAGAGATACTTGAGGTGCAGCTAACATTGGGTAAGACAGTGATTCACGTCGTAGCCTGCTATAGGTCCCCAACCATGTCCTAAGACTCACACTCCACATTCCTAAGAACCCCAGAGAATATTAGGGTCCAACCTAACACTCTCATACTAGACAACTTCAACTACCCCTCAATTAACTGGAAATACTACTCATGTACCAATACACTTGCCCAATGTTAACTGGAATTCATTAATTCCAGTGCCCTGGACCAGCTCATTCTTACCCCCACTAGAGGGAGCAACATCCTTGACCTAGTCATTACTAACATGGGCGACTGTTGCTCTACACCAGTAGTAAACTACTCCTTGGTTAGATCCGATCACAAACTAATCACCTTGGAAATCCACCCCCACCTCACAAAGGTAACTACCATGAAAAACTTCTCCAAAGCTAAGTTTGGGCTCCTAAAAATAAAGGTGGCTAACTTCACAGCACCCATGCAAATGGAGAATAGTTGCATGACCGCCGAATCATACACAATCCACTGTACAAAAACATACACAAATGAATGAATCTCGCCATACCCAATAGAACCAAGACGCTCTCCTCCAAAAAAAGGAAGCCAATCTGGTGGTCTCCTGCCATAAACAAACACTACAACAGAAGGAGGAAACTGATGCAGAATAAGGTGAAGTCCCAAGACTGGAAAAACTCCCTTATCAGTCTCAACAAAAAGTTGTGATCCCTCATCAAATCCTCTAAAGCTAGATATGGAAACAGAATTGCAGCAGATAGTAAAGACAACCACAAGGCCTTCTATAGTTATGTAAAGAATCTCCACAGCAATACCCTGATTTGCTCTGAGCTACTGCACAATGGTACCTCCTATACCGAGCCAACAGATATTGTCAATATACTGGCCAACAGATTCAATACCAACTTTAACCATCTCTCCTCCACTAAAGGACCAATCACAATACCAGTAGATTGCCAGGCACCTAGTATTACTGTTACAAAGGTTAAAACAGCACTGTCCAAGGCCAAGAATACAGCTTCTATGTGACCTGACAATATCCCTGGCTGTGTTCTACATGAACTACAGAATGAACTGGCACCTCACCGATGTGCCCTGTTCAATCACAGCCTCACCTCAGGCTTTTTCCCTACCAAATAGCACACTGCTACAGTCATCCCTCTCCACAAAGGAGAAGCGACTACAGACCCTGGGAACTATCACTTCATTAGATTGATGAGTCTGATATGCAAAGCTATGTAATGCATAATCATGGACCTAATAAACAAGGATATAGGGAATCTCCAAACTCTGGATCCCACACAGTTTGGTTTTGTGAAGGGTAGATCATGCCTGCTCAACTTGTTTGACTTCTTGGAGTCAGTCACCAGAGCTGTGGATGAAGGCAAGGTGATTCATACAGCCTACCTTGATCTGGCCAAGGACTTTGATGCCATTCTCCACTAAGGAATCATAGAAAAACTCACTAAGCTAGGCATCAACCCCTGTATCACTAGATGGGTTGCAAACTGGCTCACATATAGAACCCACAGTGTGAAAGCAGCTGACTCCAAGTCAGACTACTGACCACTCACGAGCGGAGTCCCACAGAGTTTGGTCCTGGGTCCACTCCTGTTTGGTATCTACTTCTCTGAAGTCCAGGCCAACATGAAGGGACTCTGGCTAACACAGTTTGCAGACGATTGAAGTTGGGAGCTCTTATTAACTCCCCAAGTGATGTTGACATACTACAGAAAGGCCTCACTGAGACCAACGACTGGTGCCAGAACCATGGCCTTAAGCTCAATGCCAAAAAATGTGTCATCATCCACTTTGGGAAAAACCCAGTTCCTATGAATTAACACATCGATGGTAATCCACTGAACACAGAAGGCGTTATAAGAGATCTGGGAACACAAGTTGACAGCAACCTCTCTTTTGACCACCACATTGCCACTGTGGTCAGAAAGTCCTTCTATGTGGCACATCTCATTACTAAGGGTTTTGCATCCAGGAAGAAAGAGGTCATTGTCTCCCTCTACTCTTCCCTCTTAGGCCAATCATCGAATACAATGCCCCATTTGGCATGTACCTCACTAGACATTTGCAACAACTGGAGAGGCCGCAAAAGTACCTTACATAGAGTTCCTAGGCCTTAAACACTTGCCCTATATGGACAGATTCAAAAAACTCCAACTATTCTCTGTCTCATATCACCTACTTAGAGGCGATCTCTGCTTGACTTACAAAGCCTTGTCTGACCCAGCTCTGTTAGAAATGCTACATCTAAAGAAATCCCAATCTCTCCACACCACATGTTCCAGAGACCTCAACCACATTACCACAATCAACAGAACATTCTGGAGGAACAGGTTCATAACCCAGAGACTGCCTATGCTATGAAAGAGGCTTCCCATACATGTCAAACAGAGTACCTTACTGGCCCCCTTCAAGAAAAATCTTGATGAGTGGATAGGAAATAGAATATTCACCCTGGGTGTCACTCCAGTGGCTCTGCTCGACACAGGCACTGGGTACTAAGGTCTGGTGGCACAATGCCAGGGTAATCCCATGGACTAGGCTTGTAAAGCTCCCAGGGCCATTAGCCTAGTGCACACCTATGAACCTATGACCCTGTGAACCATGTACACAAATTGTTATGTAGCTGTGTAGCCCTGCCTGCTGTATGACATTGCCTGTGCCAGTTCAACTGGTCTACATCCACCATCACCACGACCTCTGCTTGATATCTGACTTAATGCAGCAGGTCATGGCATGTTGCCTAGCCTCCCAGATGTCACTTTACATCCATGCATCTAATCTTCAGGATTTTGTCAATACTGATCTCTGTTTCCATGGTGTCAATTGTTTCATGTGTTTGTATGCTGAGCCTAACATGCTGGAGTATATCATATGGGGATCTTGTTGTCCATCTGACTTTTGAATTTGACTGCATTTTCATTTTTCGGTTTCCATACTGTATACTTTGTATCGACAGTAGAGTTATGGGCTATCTTATTTTGTCCCAATTACCGTACCTGATACATTCCGGTAGTGTGGTGGTGAGTAACTTCTCTGGTACTGCCTTGTAATGCCTACATTGGATATCCCCAGGATGCCTTCTCTGGAATTTCCTGTCACTGACTACATCTCCATGACTGCTATGGTATACCAACTGCACTTCCTTTTAGGTGCATTCCCACTGCAGATGGATGCTGCTAGATGCTGCTTGGTACCTGTGGTTTCATTTGTTAAACAGCCTTTACTGGGATGGCTGGAAACTATCTGCTGCATCCAACATTTTTGCCAATGCCATGGACTACAATGCTGCCATGGACTACAGTGCTGCTTTGTCTACATTGTGGATATGTCAGTGATGCTCTGGTATTGTTTTCTGCTGGATGCTCGGGAACCACTTTTTTTCCATTTGTCTGTTGCCCGGTGTGAGTCATCTGCTGTACTCTGCAATTTCTTTATTTATTTGTTTATATAACATTTGTTGACTGGGAAAGTCGAACTAGGACAGAGCCTATCTTCAGCAGAGGCCGGGGGAGAAATGCTTCAGATGCATGCCTTTCCAAAGATGGAGAAACCCAGAGTACCGAGAGGGAACCTACATGAAACAGGAAGGACATGCAGACTCCAAACAGATGGCTCCCCAGCCGAGAATCGAGCCAGAGAACCTCTTGCTGTGAGGCAGAAATGTTAACTGCTGCACCATTGCGTCACAGTATTATCTTTTGTCTGCATCTCATTTTTCTAAGATGCAGCATGATCACTTGATGTGTTAGCTTCTGAACAAAACAGGCTTCTTCTTCTCACATTTTCTTTGAGCTGTATAATTCTTTGTGTATTCAAAATAATTACATCTTTTTTTTCCCTAGCAACTTGTACCTTATGGGGTTAATCCATTATGTGTGGATAAATATGGTCCTCCCTTCTTCACTAGAGTGATTTTAATTAAGTTATACATGGATGATTATTTTTTGCAGCAACCTTTTTTCCACTTTAATTGCTACTGCTCTATTGTCTGCTCATTGTGAGATGTATTGTTAAGATGGCAGCTTGTTACATTTGTCCAACAGCACTTGTGTTGCTTCAATAGCATGCTGCATTCTGTGACTCTTAGGTAAGCCAAATGTACAACCACTATGGTTAACTGCCTGTTTAATGGTTGCGTGTGCATCAAGCAAAGTCTCATTATTCTTATACCTAAAAAAATTACACCATTTTTATTTTATGGCCAATGTGTAACAATAGTAGAATACACCGAACAATGAATGTGCTGCTAAACATCTACAATGATAATTTGAAAACACTTTTTTTTTCAAAATTGTTTCTGCATAATCATATTAAATCTCAAATCCATCAATAAGCTAAAGTTGTATATTTACTAAATCAAATGTACATTACAAACTATGTTTATGATATGTATATCTCATAAACATAGTTTGTTAATGTACATTTGATTTTATATATATATATATATATATATATATATATATATATATATATATATGTGTGTGTGTGTGTGTGTGTGTGTGTGTGTGTGTGTGTGTGTATATATATATATATATATATATATATATATATATATATATATATATATAAAGAGAGAGAGAGGGGAGGAATAGATAAATACATATATACATAAATGCACACACACAAACATACACACATGCACACACACATATAAGTGCAAAGTTCACACATATATTGCTAAATACAACAAGAAATGTATATATATATATATATATATATATAGATATATATATATATATATATATATATATATATATATATATATATATATATATATATATATATATATATATATATCTATACACACACATATGCATACACATATGATGGTCTATTAATGCAGATGAATTTAATTATTTGTCAAATAATACATGCAATCTTTTTCATTCAGGAGTCTAGTTGCATTGCTTTGCAAACTAAAAAAACGTTTTAAAATGGATATAATGTAATTTATCATCAGTAGCTAAAAGTAAATTATTCGGCACTAACTAAAAAAAGAAAAGAAACTGTTATAAATTATGCTCCATGTTCTCCTTTTCCTACAGGACGTTGACATTTCATGCATATGATCTGAATGTCGACAACACTGCTACCATGACGACTGCAGTGACCAGTGTTGTGCCAAGAATCTGTGCTACAGCTGCACTGTCAGATCCCAGTACATAGTCATTTATCTATTACAGCAGGTCATCTGTTAACATCACAGCATCCGTCTGGGCTATTGTTTGAAAGTAGTGAGCTAGATAACCAAAACCTGTAAAAGGAGTTGGGAACTATTAATAACTTCAAAGCCTTCTGGTCAAGATTTTATATATATATATATATATATATATATATATATATATATATATATATATATATATATATATATATATATAAGTTTGTTTGATAAAACAAAGTACACTTCTAATGCCCTCATGAAAAGTAAGTTGTCTTGCATGGATGTATATAACTGTACTCAGTGATAAAGTCAGCATCTGTTTACTTTCAATTCATTGGATAAGCTAAAATCCTGATCAAACATTAGATTTCTTGTATGTACATTTACTAGAATCCTTTATTCTACTTGGAAAACTAGTAGTATCAGAGATCACTGAATATGCATTTTTCATATTGTCTGTAGCATCATGAATCCACAAATCATTAGTTTCTAAAACTGAAGCCACAGTGGCCTCTTTAGCACATTATGCTGTCTTTCTGTTATCCTTTCACTTCTATTTTATCTGGGTCTGGTAGAGCTGTTAACTCTCAGTATGAAGCCAAGTAAGAGTCCAGAATACACTGATCTTTAATCTTTCTGTCAACCAGTAAGTAAATTTCATCTTTGCTTTCCAGGTGAAGAATGTAGAAAACCAAAATGAGGACACAATTACCATTAAATAGAATTTAAGTTCTGATATAAAAATCATCTGTCAATGTGTTCACGAATGAAGACTGTGATTAACAGAAAAAGTAGTGGTTTGAAGGTTATGGTTCTTGACGCACAGATAGGTTCATAGGTTCATAGGCAAGTACTAGGCTATCTGCCCAAGGGCATTTATAAGCCTAGCCAGAATGTGTTGGCTTTCGCCACCCCCCCTTAGATTAGTTTGCTGTGCCTCTGTCCAGCAGAGCCATTAGTTCCCTGTGCCACTGTCCAGCAGAGCCACTGCAGTGATCCCTTGGGTACATTTTCTGTTTCCCATCCACCCATCAAGGTTTCTCTTGAAGAGTGTTAGTGAGGGGCTCTGCCTGATGTATATTGGAATCCTGTTCCAAAGCATGGGGAGTCTCTGGGATAGGAATCTATCCCTCCAGCATGTCCTATTTATCGTTGTGGTGAGGTTTATATCTCTAGAGCATGTGGCACTCCGGGATTTGTTTTTTTTTAGATGGATCATGTCCATCAGTTCTGGGTTGGACATGGCCTTGTATGTCAGGCAGAGATCACCTCTGAGTAAGCGGTATGCGACCGAGTACAGCTGGAGTTTCTTGATTCAGGCTGCATAGGGCATCTGTTTGAGGCCAATAATCCTCTTGGTGAGATACTTTTGTGGTCTTTCCAGCTGTTGCAGGTGTCTTGTAAGGTACATCCCAAATGGGGTATTGTATTCTATGATGGGTCTAATGAGTGATGAGTAGAGAGGCACAATAACCTTTTTTTTTTCTTGATGTGAACCCTTTTGTGATTAGGTAGGCCACATAAAAGGATTTTCTAACCACCTTGGCAATATGATTATCAAAGGAGAGATTACTATCTACTTAGGTCCCCAGATCCCTTAGTACATTTTCTGTATTTATAGGACTACCACCTATGTGGTAGTTCGCGGGTACTTTGTTTTTTCCAAAGTGGATGACTATGCACTTTTTGGCATTTAGCTTGAGGCCATGATTTTGACACCAGGTATCCGTCTCAGTGAGACCCATCTGGAGGGTGTCTGTATCATCCGGAGAATCAATTATGGCCCCTAGTTTGCAGTCGTCTGTGAACCTGGTCAGCCATAGTCCTCCTATGCTTGCCTGTACCTCTGAGAAGTATATAACAAATAAGAGGGGTCCTAGGACTGAGCCCTGGGGGACACCACTTGTAACCGGTTTAGAGTCAGACCTAGAGCCTGCAACTCTCACCATATGGGTTCTATCCATGAGCCAGTTGGCAACCCATCTAGTGACGTAGGGGGTTATGTTCAAGCTGGTGAGCTTGTCTATAATACTAGAATGGGGAATGGTGTCAAAAGCCTTTGTGAGGTCTAGGTAGGCTGTGTGGACCGCCTTTCCCTTGTCTAATGCCTTGGTAACCATCTCAAAGAAGTCCACCAGGTTTAGGAGGCATGGTCTGCCCTTAACAAAGCCAAACTGGGTAGGGTCCAAAGTTTGGAGGTTCCCAATGTCTCTGTTAATGAGTTCCATGATGATGCGTTCCATAGCCTTGCAGACTAGGCTAGTCAGGCTTATAGAGCAATAGTTCCCGGGGTCCGTTGTGGCTCCATGTTTGTGGAGCAGGATAACTGTTGCTGTGCACTACTCTGTGGTATGTAGCCTGTAGAGAGGCTGAGTTTGAACAGTGTGTTTAGGTGAGGGGTTAGTTAATTTTGGAGCTTTTGTAAGACACAGCCTGGGACACCGTCCGGTCCCATTGAAGCTGTGATTTTGGCTTTGGATAGGGCTGTTTTAACCTGTGTGCCGGTGATTGACAGGGCCCTACATTCTTCTGGTATGGTAATGGGCCCTTTAGGGGGTGAGAGGGGGGTGAAGTTTGCACTAAACCTATCTGCCAGAATGTTGGCAATATCAGTCGGTTCAGTGTATTTTGTGCCATTCTGCACTAACTCAGAGCAGATCTGAGAGTTTCCACTTAGGTTCTTGACATAGCTAAAGAACGCTTTGTGGTTGTCTTTGGAGTCATTGGCAATTTTTCTTTCGAAACTAGCCTTGGATGATTTAATGAGGGATCGTAGTTTCTTGCTGATACTGATCAGGGATGTCTTTCCTTTTTGGGATTTTACTCTTTTCTGTACTAGTTTCCTCCTTCTATTGTATAGCTTGTTTATTGCAGGGGTCCACCAGACTGGTTTCCTTTTCCTGGAGGAGTGAGTCTTGGTTTTACTTGAGAAAGCATGATCCATGCATTCCTGCAGATGCTCATAGAGTGCCTTTGTAAAGGTTTCAGCAGCTTGGACAGCATTGTCCTTTAGCATGGGGGCTGTGAACCTCTCCACCTCGGTCTTAAGTAATGTGAAGTTTGCTTTGGAAAAGTTTTTCACGGTGGTTTCCTTGATTGGGGGTGGGGGCGGAATGTGGATATCCAGAGTGATTAGTCTATGGTCTGATCTAATCAGCCAGGGGTTGACCTGCAGTGTGGAACATCGGTCGCCCATGTTGGTGAAGACCAGGTCCAATATGTTGCTCCCTCTGGTGGGAGTGTTGACCAGTTGATCCAGGGCATTTGAGTTTATAAATTCTAGGAAGCAATGGGCAAGGGAGTAAGTACTTGAGTAGTTCTCCCAGTTTATGTTTGGGTAATTGAAATCACCCAGTATTAGGGTGTTTGGTAGGACCTTCATATTTCCCAATGTCTCCAGAAATGTGGAATGGGGGTCCTGGGCCATGGCGGGTGATATGTAGCAAGCTACAATTTGGATTGCAGTTTTGCCCGTTGTTAGTTGCACATGGACGATCTCTGATGCATTGTGCTGCGCCACTAACCTGGAGGTGTGGGTATCCTTGATGAATATGGATACACCCCCTCCTTTTGTGTTTTGGTCCTGGTGCTGTGGCCTAAAGGTATGGTATGAGTTATAGCCTAGTAGTGCTGGGGTGCTCTCAGAAGCCTTAAACCAGATTTCTGTTACTGCACAGTTGTCGATATTCTCCAACTGAGGAGTGCCTCGAGTGCGTGCATTTTGAGGTATAGACTTCTGGTGTTGAGTAGCATTGCCCTCAGTTTTTGGTTACTTGTGCTATTTATGGTAGCGGGTTTGTCTTTTGAGCTTTGCCTAAAAAAAGCACTATGGGGTGGCAAGAGCCTTGGCCAGTATTCGAAAGCCTAAGGGTGACAGGTGCAAGCCATCTCTTGCAAAGCAACATGGCTTGTCGAGCATGTCATCCCAGGTGGACAGATACTGGATCCCCTTTGAATGACACCAGAAACTTAGCCAATTGTTGAAATTGATCATTTTTTCTTTATACTGTGGCATCATTCTTGGTGAGAGCAGGATGCTACTCAGGGTCAGGGTCATACCGGCCTGGGCTACATGATCACAGAGCTCTTCCATGTCTCTTTTTATGTAGTCCAGGGAGATATATCTCAGGTCATTCACACCAACATGGATAATGACAGAGTTGTATTTGTACTTGTTCTGGAGTGACCTGAGCGCTTGTGTTATGTGACAGATCCTGGTACCCGACAGGCAGCTAACTATAAACTTCTCCTTGTCCAGTCAAGTTAGTGGGACATCAGTGTGCCTGACTATAGAGTCACCTATTACTAGTGTGTTGGGTATGTTATTTTGCTTTAAGGGCTGTGATTGCGTGGCACTCTGATTATGTGAAGTATGTGTTTCATGGTTGGTGATGGGGTGTGGAGGTTGCTTGGATGTCTGCTTTGGAGGTCTCTGTTGCTTTTGCAGATTTTTATTTAGAGCCTCCGAGTATGTTTTCATGTATTCATGTGTGTTATTTGCCGGTGTTGGTTTACTGGGTCTATGTGAGACTGGTGGTGTGTTGCAAGTGTTACCCTTCTCCTCTTGACTGTCAGTTCCAGTCTTGGGTTGAGAGAGCTTTATCTCCAGTTTGGCTGTATAATTGCATCTCTTACATATATTAGTGTTTAGTGGTAGGAGGAGTGGGTTGTCTGTGTACATGAGGCAGTTGTAACATTGCCTCAAAATGCCCAGATTCACCAGTTGGACTGGAGAGTACACCGGAAACTGCCCTTTGGACATGCCTGAATAGGTAGAGTAAGCTGTTTTTCTGACTGGCTGGTGGGGACGAATAGAGAGCCTTGTCCTTCTGGACAGTATGGGGGGGTCTAGTGCTAGGGTTAATTAGTGCTTGCTATGTGTTTTAAGCAAGTGCTTGACTGTGAAATGAATGGTTTAAGTGCTAAAGTTGAAGGTTTGTCTAGTTCCAAGGGAAAAATTGAAGAGTAGACTTCATGGAGCCAACAATAGTTTAACTCTAGCTAAACGGGGCTGCCCGGTGCACAAAACCGCACAAATGTGTTTTTTATAGCAGGGAAGTGAAAGAGATAGACATTAGCCCAAAATGGCCGATAAACTACTAACTTCTGGCCTGAAACCACTCCTCCAGGGACAGATAGGCTGGTCAAAGCTCCCCTCTCTCACAGGTGAACAGAGAAACTTCCTTCTATCCAAGTAAGGTATGGGCAACACAGAAACTTGTAACACAGCCCTGGATTCAGCAATAACCTCAAAGCTGGACTATACTAGTTCAGAAAGGCGTAAAAAAGTATATATATATATACATATATATATATATATATATATATATATATATATATATATATATATATATATATTTTTTTTTTTTTTTTTTTTCAGAAAATGGAGCAGATACAATCAAAATTAGCCCAAAATAGCCAATAAGCTACTAACTTCTGGGCTGAAACCACTCCTCCAGGGACAGGGACAGATAGGCTGCTCAAAGCTCCCCTCTCTCACAGGTGAACAGAGAAACTTCCTTCTATCCAAGTAAGGTATGGGCAACACAGAAACTTGTAATTCAGCCCTGGATTCAGCAATAACCTGAAAACTGGACTATACTAGTTCAGAAAGGCGGGTAACAAGTATATTTTTTGTGTTTTTTTTTTCAGAAAATAGAGTAGATACAATCAAAACAACACTTTAAATGCACAAAAAAGGCTATCGCACTTTAGTGTGTAGCCTACAACAGTTAAACAGATTATTTAAACACAAAAATGACTTAATTCAAGTGCAGGCAGCAAATAAGTACAATATGTAGCAATAACAAACTTTTTAAATCACAGATTCACTAAAAAAAACTGGTGTTTTAGGAGGAATTAGTTAAGACAGCAAGAAAAGTAGAAAAATGATTCTTAATCACTCCAAAGTCACTATTTTGTCTCTCTGCATGATTCATTCCCATGCTCTGTTCAGTATCTTTGTGGACTCTGCATGCTCTTCCTTTATCTGCATCACTATATTCCAGGCATAACCACCACAGAAATATAATGGAGGCTACAGTAAAATGTCCATATATGCATCACATTTACCAGTGATCTTACTGACTCAATGGGATCTGAGGAGGAACACTTCATTAATTTATTTATCTGATTGAAGAAAGAAAAAAGAAAGAAAGAAAGAAAGAAAGAAAGAAAAAGAAAGAAAGAAAGAAAGAAAGAAAGAAAGAAAGAAAGAAAGAAAGAAAGAAAGAAAGAAAGAAGGATTTTTTTTCAAAAGAAATATAGAAAATGTATGGTTGGTACAAGTCAGATACTTAGAGATATTCTGTGCTAGGCAAAGAGTGAGAGGGTGTGCGGAAGAAGAATACAAGTCCATGGTGCGCATTTTAAAAGGAAGCATGCTGTTAAATAAGAGGCCTAGAAGCAACAGTTTATGTATAAGGGTAGAAGTTAAAAGTTTTGCTACAAAAAGGTCCAACTAATCAACTGCAAATGTACTCTTCTCTAACTTGCAAATGAATACAACACTATTAGAAAAATATGTTCTTACAGCCTTAGGAGTTATGGTACATCAGCCGTCAGTCTGTTTACTCCTAAAATAACCTGAAATATGATGACCAAATGAGGTTTATTCAATGGAACAAACTGCAAGCAACAATGCATTGAAACTGAAAGTTCTTAAAGTAAAAGTTAAGAACTTTCATCACTTTTTGGCTTCATAAGAACTTGCCAACACTTCAGTTTAAATAGTAAAATATAGCCAATCATTTTGTAATATGTCATTAACTTTTCTATTTAAAATGTCCATTCTATGATAATAAGAAAGTATTAATTTTGAAAAAGAAATAAGACATATTAAAGCTTTATTAAGTTTGTCTGCAAACACATAGATGGAATATATTCCCAACCATGAAACAAAGTTTTTTTACGATTTGTCTGCTCTCATCTTCAACACACTGTTTCTAAAAACACTCATGTTTAAACTGGGAAAAGATGTGGCATTTAAATGTAATTGCCACACAAGTTCTTTATATTCTAAGAAGTTTTCCCAGTACACCACAACTGCAAGTGAACTACAAAAAACACAATTAAATCCACCAGATAGCGAGGCTGTCAGCTCTGGAAAAGGAAACCAGAATCCAAAATGAAAAAACTTAACTGCTCCAACAGAATCCAAAACTGACTTAAAAGCTTGATGGAATAGCACTCAGCTTTTCAACCAACTTACAATAACACAGAACTTCATCAGAATTAATTTACATCTTAACAAACAGCTTTTTATAGGTTAATCTATCAATTAATTAATTTACAAAGCAATTAAACAGTTAGTGCAATACTTAAAGCACCATCATACCAATGACAATAAAAACACAGTTTAATGTCCTACTAATAAAGAATAAATAAATATTTTCAGAACATTTTAAAATTTTGTTGTGCACGTCATCATTTATAATTTTTCTGCTTTCCTTTTAAAAATCATTAGCAAGGAAATATTCTTCTGTCCTGGGGGTGGCTGGCATGGAGTTTCAGTTGCCACATAACTTCTTAGTATTCAGTTCTGTCATGCCAGCTACCACCTCTAGGATCAAGTTTTACCATTTCTAAAACTGCAAAGGAAAAACTTATAATAGCTGAACATAAACCTGTATAAAGCATTATTGACATCCTATTTTACTATGTCATAATAATGTTCATAAATAAGTTTCTAGGGACAGTTCCATTTTTCCAACATAAAATGCAAAACATGTTTCATATAAAGATAGGTAGACTAGACCCATCAAAGAACAATTACCCCCTTGAAAAGATATCTTGTTTTTTAGCACATTGTTCAAAGTATTGGAGACATTTTCCATAGTGTATTTACATTGATTACAAGTCTCACATTTCTTCATACCTATGATTTAAATCAACTTCCATCACATTTTCCACAATATTCTTTATGTTCCTAGGTCTTCTGTAAATAAATATAGGTTTAATGCTCAATATGATTTTTACCTTTTCATCACTAGTCAATATATGCCAATTTTTAAAAAGTATATTTTTATATGGTTAAGGCTCTAGAATATTTAGGGTTAGAACTCCCATCATTATCTAAAGATTTGATGTCCTCTTTGTTATAGTTCCCATTGTTAGAACTGACAGTTGAATTACCGCTACTGTTAATTACAAAGTTTGTATGTGTGGGTACAATCAAACCTATACCCAAAAAGGGAACATATTTAGTCCCCCACCCAGTTGCTATTTCATCACTAGTTGCTCATACCATCTGATTTGGGTATTCCCTTTCTACAAACATCCTTTCCAATTTCAACTTCTCAAAATCAAACACCTCCTTCTCAGGGGTCATGTGGGCCAGTCTTACAAACTGCCCCTTTACTAAGATCTTTTTTTTTGTTGTTGATATGGATGGTTGCTTGTAAAATATAAATACTATTTGAAAATATGGGCTTCCTATATATGCTGGAATAAAAAACATCCTACCCCTTTATAATTGTCGTATCCAAATAATTAATGTCTACTGTTACTAGTGGGGGATTACAATGTGTTTTTATTGTCATTGGTATGGTGGTGTTTTGAGTATTACTATAGTACTAGTTGTTTAATTGCTTTGTAAATTAATTAATTGATGAATGAACCTATAGAAAGGCTGTTTGTTGTGATGTAAGTTATTTCTGATGAAGTCCTGTGTTATTGTAAGTTAGACAAAAAGCTGAGTGTTATTCCAACAAGCTTAAAAGTTTTATAGTTTTGGATTCTATTGGAACAATAAAGTTTTTTTTTTTCATTTTGGATTGTGATTTTTCCCTTAATGGAGCTGACAGGTACCCGGTTTGTTAGATTTACCTGTCTTTTTTTTTTTTTTTTTTTTTTTTTGTGGTTTACAAACTTTATCACCAACTTTATCACCAAGATTTAATTTGTTCTTGTGATTGCACCTGTAAGTGACCCTGGCTCTAGCAATAACAAAAAATATAAACTTTTTTAAAGTTAACACCTCTCAATTTATGTCAAAATAAGGAATCAGTACTTTTTTTATTTCATAATACCATGTATTCAGTCTCTAAGCTTGAGTTTTATCTTAACAACATAGAACTCTGGACAGGAAACACATGTTGCACCAAAGACCACCCGATTAGTTGCACAATTACACAACCCATGGCAACCTATTGATTTGCCATTACCTTGTGTTGAAACACAAGTACCATCATTGATGCACCTACAAGAAAGACAACTACCACATTTTGACATATTTTTTCTCAAGCCTATTTTGTTGCAATTGTCTGTTTCTAAACATTGCTTAATGCTTTTCCTCTTTCTGTATAGCACTAGTGGTTCATTATCCAATTTATCTTTGATTTCCTTATTAAATGTCAAATTCCATTTTTTAACAATATCTTCATCTCCTACCCCTTCCTTAGGGGATAATTAGACACTGGTTTGTATGGCTTGCTATCAAAATGTCGATCACCCCTTGTCGACTCAATTAATGCAAACTCCGAACTGCAACTGCTGATAATGTCAAACACTGATATTCCAAAACACAAAATCTCACCCCCTTTTTGACCCATGGTAGCACGTGTTTTGTGGTGTGGAGCGGTCAGAAATGTCGATGTTCGTGTTTTAGCGCTATTTTGATAAATCGGCATTACAGCTTTCGCATAAAGCAGTCACCAATATGTACATTCGAGGATGGGTGATCAACATTTTGATAGTAAACTGGTTTGTGTTTATATTTGACCAATTCTTGTCTATACTTAGTGTAGATAAAACTTTGTGTTTATATTTGACCAATTCTTGTCTTTACTTAGTGTAGATAAAACAAAATCAGGGTTGCCTAATATCAGCTTGAATTTTTTCTCTCTCCTATTAAGTATTTCATACTTAACCTGTTTCAATAAATTTTCTAGATAACTCTTATTCAAAAACATCCTACATTCAAGTTATTCAGTTCACTTATTATTCTAAACAAATGGACTTTCTGTCCTTTAATGATGTTCTATTTTTGCAGTGAAGAATGGCAACCGCAACATTACAAATATGAGTTAAAGATGTGGGTTTTCATTAAATAGTAGAAGAAAACATTTATTAAAATTGTTCTTAGTCAAATTACATGTGTGAACTGACATTTAAAAAGGAAGTTGTATGATTTAAATATTCCATAAAATCTATAAGTTATTCTTCTTCCCCTAATCATATAATAATATATCACCCAAAAAGCTATAATGTGCATGTATCTGCTTTCCACGTTCTGAGTTAAATATAAATTTATTTTTCCACATAAGCAACACTATACTGGAATAAATGGGAGCACATACCACTCCCACAGCCAGATTAGATGTCTAATAAAAAACCCACTTTCAAAGAAAACATAATTGTTGTACATCAGTTTCAAAAACACAATTAACACATAAAAAATCACTGTTTGTTAATTTGGTTTCATTACATAAAAAAATAATAAACCAATCAACACCAGTCTCATGGGGTATTACAGTAAGCAAGGTAATTGCATCAGTTGTAATAGGCTAAACAAATCATACTCAAAGGCAATAGAATTCAAACTTTGTAAAAAAATGCTAGGAATCTCTAATAACATGTTGGTGACTGATTAACACACCATTCAAATCATAATCAATGTACACTGCAAGAGAATGACTCTTTGATCCAGCTGCAGATACAACCAATCTTATAGGTGAATTTTCCATGTTTTTGTGTATTTAGTTATCCCAAACTCAGATGGAATGAATGAACTCTTTGTCAAGAGGAAGTGGTACAAATATTTGTCTATAAATTCTTGAAAAAGCATGTCAACTAAAACTAAATCTGTTTTAGAGTAGGATATGTGGACTTCATTCTTGGATGTCCGTTTATAGTGTTCGTCATCATCATAGGATCATCGGAGGTTACTAGGGTAATGGCCCCAGTGATCCTACAAGCCTAGCTAAGTACAACCTGTGTTCCCAAGGGTATCTTGCTGGAAAAGATTATATAGTCCATAAGTTCTACCCCTCACCCTTTGTCAGGTTTCATAGCTCATACCTCCTTATTAGTTATTAATTCTTTCAATTGATAGCTTAGGAACCAGGAGATGGAAGTCTTTGACAGCTTTAGTGAGGTAAGAGTAGTAATGAGCTTCTGATGGGAAATAGTGTTGAACGCTTTTGACAGTTGGTTGATGGTGTTAGAGAAATTAATTAGGGCTGTGGTGGTGCTGTGTTTCAGTCTGAAACCATGTTGGGAGAGAGAGATAAGGTTGTGAGATAACAGGTATTGTAGTAATTTAAGTGCGGATACACTTTTCCAGAATTGTGACACGGGGGAAAGGATGGTTATGGGTATGTAGTTGTTTAATTCTGTTGATGTTCTTACTTTATGTGGAGTGGTGATATAGGAAATTTCCATAATTTTGGGACATATTGTTCTGCTATAGACCAATTTACAAGAATGGAGATAGGCAAAGCTGTGGCTGAAAGTTTGAGGTATTCATTGGGAAGTTGGTCAACTGCTAAAGAAGAAGGTTTCCGTTTTTTCAGCATTGTTCCTATAGTGTTAGTTGGGACAGGATTGAGGTCAAAAGAGTTAGTTTCCACATTGTGTGGAAGAGATGGTGGGGTGGAATTGTTCCCTCTAACTAAGGAGAGGATGGTGTTTATAAAGTAGGTGTTGATTTGTGAGGCAATAATCATGTTTTGGTTATTGGTTGTTGGTTCTGGGGTTGTAGCTTAACCTGGGTGGAGGAGCGAGTTAATTGCTTGTGAGGTTGTTTTCATATTTGTTTTGCATAGATGTATAATATGTTTTTTGTCTAGTTTGAGTTGTTTTTTTGTTTGATTATAGAGCTGCTGGTATGCTAGCAGAGTTTTGTTGTCTTTTTTTTTTTTTGGTATTGAAACCAGGTTTTGTCCCTTAGTTTTTGAAGTCTAATGGTTTATTCTGATATCCAGGACAATCTCTTATTTTTAACATGACACGTACGAGTTGGTGCTAAGCTATTTAGAATATCTAGAAATGTGTCACTGAAGTATGTTACAGCCTGGTCAAGTTGGAGATGATGGAGTGGAGTCCAGTTGCATTTATTGAGCATGTCTAAGAATGTTTCATAGGAGAAGTTTTTGGTATTTCATACGACTTTGTAAACGATGATGGATTAAGTAGGTAGATCTATGGTCACTTAAATTATTTGGAAGGCATCCAGAAAGACAGTTGTGGGTGGTACTGTTAATAAGTGACCAGTCTAAGATAGATTCCTTTTTGCTATGTTTATCTATTCTAGTGGGAGAAACCATGTAGATTTATGAAGGTGGAGATGTTATCACCAGTGCAAGTGTTCCAGTCTAATTTGCCTTTGCCTATGATAATGGTTTCATGGGTGTAATTGAGGCTGTCCAGGCTATGAGTTCCTCAATGGCAGTGGGAGTATTGTTGGGAGGTATGTAAGTGGCTATTATGGTAATATTTTTCTTTGGGTTGATTCTGAGCCATGTTACGAGGACTTCAAAGTTATTATCATAAGGGTATTTGATGGGTAGGTAGTCTATGCTTAGGTTATCTTTGTAGAACATTGCAACCTCGCCACCCTTCTTCTTGATCCTGTCTAACCTGTTTACACTATAACCTTGTGGGAGTACGTCTGGGTCTCTTATATGGGGTTTTAGCCAAATTTCTATTGCTATAAGAATATCTGATGAGTATTGTGCAATGACTGCATGAACGTTTGTGATTTTGTTAACTAGGCTTCTATGGTTCATGTTAAGAATGAGAAGATTTGTAGTTTTACTGTGAGGAAGGGCTGTGATGGTAGCCATGATGGCATGTTGTGCAGTATGTGGTCCGGGATTGGGTGTATATCACCACTACAGAGAATCTGTATTAATATACATGCATGTTTGTGTGATCATTTGGAGAGTATGTGAAGGTATTTGCTGAAGTGGTTAGTGGTATTGCTGACAACTACATGTTTGAAGTGGAAGTATGCAATAGGTGTGCGATTGTAGAGTTGGCAGAAGATGGCAAGGTAGGAGAATGAGGAGTGGATGGTATTAGTATAATATAGTGTGGGGCTATGGACATGTATCTGTAGGTGAGTGTAGGATGTTAGATAGTATACTGATATCGGTAGGGTATAGAGTGTGGGCAGTTAGGTTAACCGGATGGTGTGATGAAGATGTAGGGACAGAGGGGTGTTGGTGCAGTGTGGTGGGAGTAGAGGGATTAAGGACAGTTGCAATTAAGTTGTGTGAGGAGAGGGAGGAGTGCTACAAATAGTGTATTGGTTAATTGAGGTGTGATTGGTGGATGGAGGGTGATTATTGATAGGGGAAGTTAGGGGAGTGGCTAGTGTTGGTATAAGTCTATGTGACACAGAGAGTTATGGGAATGGGGGTAAGGTAGGGGAGTGGAGTGAGCCTGAGCATAGCAAGGGCGATTGGAGTGGGCTGCCCCCCCCCCCCCCCAAAGAAGAGTGCAAAGAAGAATAATCAGGATGAGAAGTGGAAACCTTGGAGCTGTAAGGTAAGTGAAAGTAAGGAAGAGATAGAGGCAGAAAGGTAGGAGTGTAAGCAGATGGTTGCAGAAACACTACTTTTATGGCCTTGGTATGTAAGCAAAACAAAGGAAGGTAAATCTATCTGAGGACAAAATGCACCAAGTAAATGGTAGTAGCCTTATAAGTATTCATTGTGGAGGCAGATTTATTTGGGACAGGATATAGCAAGTATAGTGTTAGTTGTGCCACCCAGTGGTGAGAGACTAAGCTATAGTTGCCTGGGGTGGGGTGGGGGAGTCCTTGCAGGTGTGCATGCCGGTCAAAACAATGTTTACAAAATGACTAGTAAAAGTAATAAATTTGCTATAAAAAGAAATGTAAATAACCAGTCACAATGTTTAAAACATAACTTATAAGGACCAAATTTGCTAATAACAAGAACTGTAAACATACAGTCACCTATGCAGACTTGCCTGGTAGGTATCCTTATTAAAAAGTATTATTCTTGGCTTGCAATAAATGTAGGGAGAAACTGGACCATAGCAGTGGTTTTATTTGGCAATGTTCTAGCTGATGGGGGGAGGGTAGAACCATAGCTGTGATGATACAGGCAGACCAAGTGTGTTGTAAAAAAGAGATGATAAGTGATGTTAGGAATATGGCGTGTTATTACAAAGTGCACAGCACCTCAGTGACAGTAAAGTAAGAGGAGTGAGGGAGAGCTGACTGAGTGTGGATGTGTGTTGTTAGGATAGGTGAGGCTGTAAGGGAACCTGTGGTATCTGTGGAGTGAGCGTGCAATGACTGAGACAGATAGAAGGTTAACAGACCATAATGTCTGAAGCAATCACCTTTTCTCAAAATAGTGCAATGGGCGATAATTGGTTAGAACATATTTGAGGATAACATAGAGCACACACATATGCAGGACTGTAATATTAAGTAATACTGAATAGCACTGATTGATAGAGGTCGAAGAAGCTTGCAAATGACAACAAGGAACAAGCATTTCCATCTCTGGCAACTTAAAACACTACTTTAGTAAATGTAATATATGCAGTTGCAGCTTCTACAAATAACTAGGGAAAGGATACTGTAGGTAAGTACACAAAACAGTCAAAACCAGTTAAGGAGCATTACATTACACAAGTCTCCAGCCAAAGTCTTTGTAAGCCTAACAGCATATGGAACAGCAAACATTTTCTGTAATAAAAGAGTCACTACTTCAGTTAGTTCCCTAGACTACAGGAAGTTACCTAATTACTTCAGTTGGAAAGCATAAAAATGCATATTAACCCAGGTTCACAACAAATATTTGAGACTAGCTTAAACAATTGCAGGCACTTACTTGCGGGCGTGCACACACTGAAAAGGGGCTCGGTAGAGCTTCGCCACCATGAGCAGACCAAAAATAATATTTCAAAATGGCACCATTCAAGTAGTCTCAATAATAAAGACTAGTAAGTGTGCATGGGGGAGGGGGAAGTCAGAGAAGGGAGATACAAAATGGGGGAAGGTAGAACCAGAAAAAAGCAGGTAGAGCTATGTCCCACCCCCACAGAGACAAGTGCACAGAAAAACAATCAGTATGAGAAATGGAAGCCTTGGAGCTGTAAGGTAAGTGAAAGCAGTGAAGAG
Organism: Protopterus annectens; assembly: GCF_019279795.1. Taxonomy (NCBI): domain Eukaryota; kingdom Metazoa; phylum Chordata; order Ceratodontiformes; family Protopteridae; genus Protopterus; species Protopterus annectens. Next base: position 1,533,742,061 of record NC_056745.1, on the reverse strand, counting down.
TTAGAGGGAGAAAGGTAGGAGTGTAAGCAGATACTTGCACAAACACTACGTTTATGGTTTTGTTGTGTAAGTAAAACAAAGGAAGACAAATATATCTGGGGAAAAATACACCACGTAAATGGTACTAGCCTTGCTTTACAAGAATTCATGTGGAGGCAGATTTATTATTTATTTGTTTGTTTATTTATTTATTTATTCACATTTGTTAACCGGGTTTGTCTAACTGGGCTTGTGGCCCATTTTCTGTGGAGACCCAGGGAGAAAAGCTCCAGTAGTACATTTTAAACAAGTACAGTTTTAAACAATATTGATATAATAGCAGTTATAGCAAAAATATTCACATATGTGGGTTACATGCATAAAGTTAAAGTTGCATTAAAAAGAAGCTAAGCAACAATTTTACATTGATATAGTTCAATAGGTCAACAAAAAAAAATATTTGGGACAAGATACAGCAAGTATTTTGATGTCTCAATCTACATCAGCAACAAATATACTTCTAGGTTGGTTAAACAAGATGATGCCCTGGAGCTCATCCACATGTAACTCACCTTAAATAAAGTTTCTTACCATATACTAGATAACTATAGGTCACCATCTATGCTCCATCTATGCCACAAGAATCTCATAACTTGTACCTAAGAACCCCCTCCCCCACTCCATGTCATGTCCTCACTGATGAGGTCAGATCCCAAAGTTAACTCCTTCAAAATACAAATCAGCACAGAAAACCCAACTAAACCTATAAGAGGAATGATTCTAAAGCAAACTACATCCTATTGAGTTACACCTGTCACATTTCAATCCTTCCCCTCAAACCCTGAGATTACAGCAAACTAAGCAAAATTGATCACATAAACCCTGTACAAACATGTGAATGCCTCCATATAGGCTGCTGTACCTACTGGAAGTAAGCCCATAACAAACATAAAAGGCAAGCCACACTGGTGGAATGTCAATCTTAATAGGGTATACAGCAAAAGGAAAAAAGTGAAGGACAAAATCATAAACGGCTAAGAGTTCACTGATTAAACTAAACAGGAAAATAAGGGGTTAATCAAGTACAACAAGGTCAACTACAAGGTCAGTATAGCCTCTCAGGCTAAGGACAACTACAAGGCCTTCTTCAGCTATGTCCAAATCCTTAAAGGTAACACACAACATTGTACTGAATTAGTGGTAAATGTCTACACCTTCACTGAGCAAAGAGACATAGTGAATCTGCTGGCTGACAAATTCAGCTAAAACCCCACTCCCCACTCCTCCCCTCCCTCTACCCCCTGCAAAATCCCTTCTAGCATGGCCTCCCCAGCTATCAGCAGAGTGTAGATCTTAGCAGCATTTTCCAAGGTCAAAAGCACTGCCTTAATAACCCCGACAATATTCTGGATTGCTTCTTAAAACAAAATCTTTTGGGACCATGTGAGGCACTATTCATCTACAACCTCAAAAAGATTATATACCTAGCGAATGGAGGACTGCAACTGTCATCCATCTTCACAAAGGTGGTCCATCATCTGGCCCTGAAAACTACATTTCCATCAGTCTGCAAATCTAATAGCAAAGCCATGGAATAAATTATCATGGAAATGATCAAAGAGGACTCACAGACAATGGACCCATCCCAGTTTGGCTTTGTCAAGGGAAGGCCTTGCCTTCTTAACCTAGTAGACTTCTTTAAGAGGTCACCTAGGCAATTGATGAGGGGAAGACAGAGCATACTGCTTATCTTGACCTGGCTAAGGTGTTTGATATGATTTACCACTCAGGTATTGTTGACAAACTCAATGAACTAGGCATAAAACCCAACATAACTTACTGGATTCCCAGCTGGCTCCCAGATAGGACCCAAGAAATCAGGATTGGTGAGACCACCTCCACAAAGAGACTAGTCACTAGCAAAGTACCTCAGGGATCCATGCTGGACCCACTCTTGTTTGGTATCTACTTCTCAGAAGTCAAAGCTAATGTCAAAGGCTTCTGGCTCGCCAAGTTTACAAATTACTATAAATTGAGAGCTATCATAGAGCCCCCCCCAACATTTACATCCTGCAAGAGGGCCTACAATAAACAAATGATTGGTGACAAAGCCACTGTTCAAAATTGAATGTTAAGAAGTACATTATAGTGCCCTTTGGCAAAAGGTCTACATGAGCCAATTACTCCACTGATAAAATGCCTCTAAGAGTTGATCCAGTAGTTAGGTATCTGGGAACGTAAGTAGACAGTAACCTGGCCTTTGACCAATGCATAGCCAAGATAGCAAAAAAGTAATTCTAAGTTGCCCAACTTATAAGTAAGGGTATGACATCCAGGTCCGGAGAAGTTATAGTTACACTTTAATTGGCCCTTATCAGACACATCATTGAGTATAATGCCCCCTTCAGCATGTACCTGACCAAGCATTTACAAAAGTTGAAATGCCCACAGAGGTTCCTCACCAGGAGAATCGAGGGTATTAACATACTGTCTTACACAGATCACCTTAAGGCCGTATCTCTATGCTTAGTTTCCTACAACTTACTAAGAGGCGATCTATGCTGGCATAGAAGGCATCCTCAATTCCAGCCCTGATGGATCTTTTGCACATGCACAAAACAAACAGCACCAGAAACACTAGATCCAAGGATTCATAGGTAGGTACTAGGCTATCGGCCCTGGGGCCTATACAAGCCCAGCCAAAAAGGTACTCTGGCTTTTACCACTCAAGAAAATTATTTTCCTATGCCACTGTCTAGCAGAGCCACAGAGGTGATCCCCGGGGTGAATATCCTATTTCCATCCAATCATCAAGATTTTTCTTGAAAAGTGCTAATGAGGAGCCTTGTTTGATATAGATAGGTAGTTTATTCCAGAGAATGGGAAGTCTCTGGGTCAGGAATCTATCCCTCCGGCATGTTCTGTTTATTGTGGTGACACGGTTTAGGTCCCTAGAGCGTGTAGCTCGGAGGGATTGGGATTTCTTTAAGTGGAGCATGTCCAACAGCTCTGGGTTTGACATAGCTTTGTATGTTAGGAAGAGATCGCCTCAAAGTAGGTGATATGCGACGGAGTAAAGCTGGAGTTTTTTGATATGGTCTGCGTAGGGCATCTGTTTGAGGCTGGTAATCCTCTTTGTGAGGTATTTCTGTTGCCTTTCCAGTTGTTGTAGATGTCTTGTGAGGTACATACCAAAAGTGATGTTGTACTCTAAAATGGGTCTAATGAGTGATGAGTAGAGGGGAACAATTACCTCTTTTTTTCTGGATGAGAACCCTTTTGTGATGAAGTGTGCCATGTAGAAGGATTTCCTGACTACTGTGGTGATGTGATTATCAAAGGAGAGACTACTGTCCACCTGTGTCCCAAGGTCTCTTATCACACTTTTGGTGTTAAGTATACTACCGCCTATGTTGTAGTTCATGGGTACAGAGTTTTTCCAAAGGGGATGACAATGCACTTTCTGGCACTGAGCTTGAGGCCATGGCTTTGACACCAGGCACCTGTCTCAGTGAGGTCCTTTTGTAGGATGTCCACATCGTTAGGAGTTTCGATTATGGCTCCTAGTTTGCAGTCATCTGCAAACTTCATTAGCCGAAGACCTTCTGTGCTAGCCTGTACTTCAGAGAAGTAGATACCAAACAGGAGAGGCCCCAGGACTGAACCCTGTAGTACTCCACTTGTCACTGGTCTGAAGTCGGATTTGGAGTCTGCTACTTTCACAGTGTGGGTTTTGTCAGTGAGCCAGTTGGCAACTCATCTTGTGACATAGGGATTTATACCTAGTTTAGTGAGTTTATCTATAATTCCAGAGTGGGAGATGGTGTCAAAAGCCTTGGCAAGATCTAGATAGGCTGTGTGAACCACCTTACCCTTGTCAACAGTTTTGGTGACTGCTTCAAAGAAGTCTATCAGGTTTAGGAGACATGATCTGCCTTTTACAAACCCAAACTGGGTGGGGTCCAGAGTTTGGAGATTACCAATGTCTTTGTTTATAAGTTCCATGATAATACGTTCCATGGCCTTTCATACCAGGCTCGTCAGGTTAATGGGGAGGTAGTTCCCATGGTCCATAGTGGCTCGCCCCTTGTGGAGTGGGATAACTGTCACTGTGCACCATTCAGCAGGCACAAAGCCTGAGGTGAGGCTATGATTGAACATGGTACTTAGGTGGGGTGCCAGTTCGTTCTGTAGTTCGTGTAGAACGCAGCCTGGGATGTTGTCAGATCCCATGGATGCTGTGTTCTTGGCTTTGGAGAGTGTGGTTTTTACATGTGCAGCCGTGATTACAGGAACTTTGCATTCTTCTGGTATAGAGATGGGCTCTTTGAGGGGTGAGAGGGGGGTAAAGTTAGCACTGAACCTATCTGCCAGGATGTTGGCAATATCAGTTGGGTCTGTATATTTAGTGTCATTGTGCTGTAACTCAGAGCAGATCTGTGTGTTGCCACTGAGATTCTTGACATAGCTATAGAATGCTTTCTGGTTGTCTTTAGAATCAGTGGCGATTTTGTTTTCTTAACTAGCTTTGGAGGATTTTATCAGGATTGCAGCTTCTTACTGAGGCTGACCAGGGAGCTCCTCCACTCATGTGATTTTACTCTCTTTTGCAACAGTTTCTTCCTTCTGTTGTACATTTGGTTTATGGCAGGGGACCTCCAGATTGGCTTCCTTTTTTTGGAGGATAGCATCATGGTTCTGTTTGGGATAGCACGATCCATGCACTTGTGTAGGTGCTTATAAAGTGCAATTGTGTAGGATTCAGTAGTTGTAACTGTATTGCCTATCTGCATGGGTGTCATGAAGTTCACCACTTCTGTCTTAAGAAGCATGAAGTTGGCTTTGGAGAATTTTTTTACCATGGTTTCCTTAATGGGGCGTGAAGGCAGGATGTGGATATCTAGGGTAATTAGCTTATGGTCGGATCGGTCCAAGGAGGTGTTGACTTCAGGTGTGGAACACCGATCACTCATGTTGGTACTGACTAGATCTAGGATATTGTTGCCCCTGGTGGAGAAGTGGATAAGCTGATCCAGGGCACTGGAGTTTATGAATTCCAGAAAGCGTTGAGCGAAGGAGTTGGTACATGAGTAGTTTTCCCAGTTAATGATGGGGTAGTTGAAATCGCCCATTATTAGGGTGTTTGGTTGAACCCTAATATTTTCCAGTATATCAAGAAAAGAGGAGTGGGAATCCTGGGGCATGGTGGGTGATCTATAGCAAGCCACAATTTGGATTGCAGTTTTGCCCAGAGTTAGTTGCACTTGGATAACCTTGGCTGCATTATGCTGAGCAACTAGCCTGGAGGTGTGGATATCCTTAATGAATATGGACATACCTCCGCCTTTGGTGTTCACGGTCCTGGTGACATGGTCGAAAAGTGTGGTATGAGTTATAGCCTGGTAGTGCAGGGGTGCTCTCTGGAGCCTTGAACCAGGTCTCAGTCACTGAACAGATATCGATGTTCTCCATTTTAAGGAGTGCCTCGAGTGAGTGCATTTTGAGATTTAGACTTCTAGCATTGAGTAGCAACACCCTCAGTTTTTGCTTGCCTGTTCCTGTTATGGTGGTGAATTTGTCATTTGAACCTTGCCTAAAAAAGGCACTATAGGGATGGCAAGAATCTTAGCCATTATCCGGAATCCCAGGGGTGACAGGTGCAGGCCATCTCTGGCAAAGCATCGTGGTCTGTCGACCATGTCATCCCAGGCAGACAGATACTGGATCCCTTTAGAATGGCACCAGAAGCTTAGCCAATTGTTGAAGTCAATCATTTTGTCCTTGTACTGCGGCATCATTATGGGTGATGGCAGAATGCTACACAGGGCTAGGGTAATACCTGCCTGGGCTACAAGATCGGAGAGCTCTTCCATGTCTCTTTTCATGTAGTCCAGGGAGGTACATCTCAGGTCGTTCACACCAACATGGACAATGACAGAGTCATATTTGTACTTGTTGTGGAGTGACCTGAGTGCGTGGGTTATCTGGCGGATCCTGGCACCTGACAGGCAGCTGACAGTAACCTTCTCCTTGTTTAGCCTGGTGAGTGGGACATCGGTATGCCTGACTATAGAGTCACCTATGACTAGTGTGTTGGGTGCGTTGTTTTGCCTTATTGGCTGTGGTTCAGTGGCACACTGAGTCTGATGGCTATGTGTCATTTGGGTTGTGTTGGGGGATGGAGGTTGTTTGTGTTTCTGCTTTGGAGGTCTCTCTTGCTTAGACAGATTATTACTGAGAGCCTCCACAAATGTTTTTGTGTTACTATGTGTGGATTTTGGTGGTGTACATTTACTGAGACTATGTGATGAGTGTGGTGTGGTGCAAGTGTTTACCTTCTCCTCTTGACTGTCAAGTTCAGTCTTGACTGGAGAGAGCTTTACCTCCAGTTTGGCTAGATAAGTGCATCTCTCACAGGTTGTAATATTGGGTGGTAGGAGGAGAGGGTTGTCTCTGTACATGAGGTGATTTCTACTTTGCCCCAAGATGCCCAGATTCATCAGATAGACAGGAGAGAACACTGGGAGATGACTCTTGGACATGCCTGAATAAAAAAATATTTTCCTCTAGATAAGTGAGGAAAGTGAGTACAAGAGCTGTTTTTCTCTAAGCAAGTGAGGAAAGTAAGTACCAAAACTGTTTTCCTCTAGGTAATGAGGAAGGTTGAGTACTGTAGTAATTAGTAGGTTATTTAGTGCTTACAAGTTCTGAACAAGTTCTGATCATGAAAAAGCAAATTCAGGTGCTAAAACTAAGAATCTATATCTGGACTAAACTAGTTACAGGAAAGGGGGGAAACAAGTGCAAATGCGGGCTTTTAAATCAGAAAGTTGAGAGAGATGGAAAAACTGCCCCAAAACGGCCAGTAACATTTTCTGTGACAAAAAGTAGAACCATCCTGGTGAGACTGATGTGTCTCAAAGGATCCTCACACTATGGAATAGGGTTCCCATCTATGTGAAGCAGAGTTCATCCCTGACCCTGTTCAAATTTGATCTTGACTATTGCATGGAAAAACATAAATTCACTTCTGGTTTGGCCCCTATTCTCTAATACAGAGGCAGGCAGTAAGTAAAATATTATAAAACTGTATAAGAAACTGCTATGTGCGGAAGATTTTCAATCCATATATATCTAATTAGTCACTGTATATTAATCAGATAATGGGAGTAGGAGTAGCGAACTTAAACTCATCCCAAGTAAAAAAAAATAAAAAATATATAATTTGAAATATTACACAGAATTACTAAGTGGTAGTGGTGCTGCGGTAGCGTTGTCGCCTCATAGCAAGACGTTGTCGCATTCGATTCTTAGCTAGAGCGTCTTCTGTGTGGAGGCATGCGTGAATGGGCATGCCTTCGTTGAAGGTTGTGCATCAGGGATGGTAACTCGGCACGTAAAACTCCACTACCAAAAATTAGCGGACCGGAGTTCTGCTGTGGCGATCCCTAACCGGGATAAGCCAAAAGACACAACAACAACACAGAATTACTAAGTATTAAAAATAATCCAGGCAGGGTAGACAGTCTGTATCCAGTCAAAATTCCTTTATTAATTGCACAGACAAGTGATCCAAGTAAAATAAAAATAACAAAATAATAGTTTTCTCACAAGCTTTCTAACTATATACTGTATATACTTTTTATTAGGCAAGGGAGTGGTTTATTGTGCTGTAAAACAAAGTGTTATTGGTACACATGTTAAATTCACATCCCTTCCCCCATCAGTGTGACATTCAAGCTGGTCCTGCCCTACTTAGTAGCTGTCATAGTACTATAACCCTTATGTACTTTAAATAAAATTAATAATGATGTGGTATCTCTTATTTAACCAGAATATTAAGTCTGTGATTTTATCCAAGACAATATACTACATGGCTGGGAATTTATAAACCTTATACAATCTGGCAATCTAAAAATATATATAAATATATACATATACATTTTGCATGCAAAAAATCCATTGTGCAGATCATATTCTATTTTCATAACCTATTGTTAACACAGATCATTTTTGTCCTTCTAGACTTCTTCAGGTCTATGTACAAGTACCCTAAAAACAATCTACAAAAATATCATTGTATAATTAGATAGCATTGTTATTACACATCATTTTGAATAAAGTGGAAAAAAGAATAAGAAAAAGGGAAAAAAGTATGATACAAACAAAATATACACTTCAATTAAAAATGAATTAACATGGTATTTAAAACCAACTGGAAGAATAAAATAAAATAAAATTAATCATGTAAACAATGTGGGAGTTTTCTAAATTCCAGTACACTTTTAAGTGAACAGTAATAGTTTAGTCCAGACTTCCTAAAAGAGTTCAGCTTTAATTGCCTAATGAGTTTACATTTCTGTAACATATTCAGGATGTCTCCTTCAAGATCACCCATGTCTATGTGATCCAGTATCTGGAACTTAAAAACTACGTGTCTTATACGAAGAGCAAGGTGTCTGGCTAGTGCATTATTTTTATATCCAGAGTGGATTTCTGCCAGATGACATGACATCCTACTCTTAGGTTTTTTTACAGTCTTGCCCACATAAAATGCATTGCATTCATTGCACTGTGCGTTGTAAATTACTTTTGTAGTGTTACAGTCACCCCCTGCACTGGTCTTAATGATTTTCTTTAAATAAAGGCAATAAAAACTATCGCCTTGCTGTATAAATATGCAAAATGTATAATTAGCCTCACATCTTTTAGTGTTTCCCTCATATGGTCTAGGTTTAAATTCAACAAAACTTCTAATGTTTCTGGCTTTCCTGTAAATAAGGGCTTCATGTAAGATGTTAATTAGAAAAGGGTTTCCTGTGACAGTGGCCCAGTTTTCTTCAGTAACATTTTTGATACTGTGATAATCCAAAGTGTATGTCAGGATGCAGCTATTTTTGCATTTGCTGTTCTCTGTGGAATTTCTTAACATTCTCCTACTGGGGAGGTTGACGGAAGGTGCTTCAGTTCTTTTCAGTTCTGTAATGGGTTCTAGGATGTTTTTTAACATCTGACTTTCATAGCCTCTCACTAGAAAATAATTCTCTAAGTTGTTCAGGTTTCTCAAAAATGGTTCCAGCTCTGTAGTAATTCTAGCTAATCTATAGCCCTGGGACTTCACCACATTATATTTGATTTTTGCAGGATGCCAACTTTTACTGTGGAGTAATAAGTTAACCCTAGTTGGTTATCTGAATAGATCAGTGGTGACTCTGTTATTGTTGATGTCTTTGGAAATCTGCATATCTAAGAAAGTGGTGAAATAGCTATGGGAAGAGGTAAACTTCAGGAAGGGGGTTGTTTGATTGAGGAAAGTGACAAAATCTCCAAGGACTATCTCGGATGTCACACAGATGGGAGAAGGGATGTGACTGTGATTTGACTGCGGTGGTCGTGCTGCGGTAGCGTTGTCGCCTAACAGTTAGACGTTGCCCGTTTGATTCTCAGTTAGAGCGTCTTCTGTGTGGTGACATGCATGAACGGGTGTTCCTTCCTTGAAGGTTGTGCGTTAGGCCCGGCAAGCCAGCACGTAAAACTCTACTGCCAATCATTAGCGGACCGGAGTTCCGCTGTGGCGACCCCTAACCGGGAAAAAGCCGAAAAACACAGACAGACCAATACACTGTGATTTACAGCACAATAAACCACTCCTTTGGCTGATAAAAAGTATATACAGTATATAGTTAGAAAGCTTGTGAGGAAACTATTATTCTATTATTTTTGTTTTACTTGGATCACTTGTCTGTGTACTAAAAGGATTTTCAACCGGAAACAGACTGTCTACCCTGCTTGGATTACTTTTAAATACTTAGTAATTCTGTATAATATTTCAAATTATATATTTTTTATTATTTTTTTACTTAGGAGGTTTAAGTTTACTATTTCTACCACCATTATTTGATCTGATTAACATACAGTGATTAACTAGATATATATGGATTGAAAATCTTCCATATATTGACATTTCTTACACTGTTTTGTTTTTGTACTCCCTATACTGGTTTAGTGGGTTGGGTGGCCACGGTGGTTCAGCGGTTAGCATTGCTGCCTCACAGCAAGAGGTTCTCCGATTCGATCCTCGGCTGGGGTACCTTCTGTGTGTAGTCTGCATGTCCTCCCTGTGGTCGCGTGGGTTTCCTCCGGGTGCTCCGGTTTCCTCCCACATCCCAAAGACATGCTGTAGGTGGTTTGGACACTCTAAATTGGCCCTAGGTGTGAGTGCGTGCATGTGTGTGCCTTCTGTGGAAGGTTGGGTGCCAGGTTGGCAACTCGACACTGTAAAACTCCACTGACAATCATGAGCGGACAGGTGATCCGCTGTGGCAACCCCTAACCGGGAAAAGACAAAAGAAGAAGAATACTGGTTTAGTGGGTTGTGTGAGACTTTGGGGATGCCACAGAGATCACTTGTTTTTTTAAGTAAAATATTATTGAACACACCCCTACAAAGCCCTTAACAACTTCCAAACAAACATACCGTTCTTAATAGACACTCAAGGTACTTGGGGACACAGTTGGGGTGGATTGTACAGCTAGGCTTATAAAGGCACTGATGGCCTGATTTGTATTTTAACCTGTTGTTTTTATTGCACTTTTGCACTGATTAATACATCTCATCATTGATGTTAATTGCTATTATTTTTGCATTAACCTCTTCATTCATATGGCATTATTGTATTTTGTTTCTTTTATGAGACAATTTACCTAAGCCATACCAATAAAAATGTCACTTGTGATCAGTGCACTACCCCAATTAACAAACAAAATGAATAAATAGATAAAAAAGACAGACATGCAGTGTAGCTTTTTATGGCAAGCCAATAGAAATAACTGCAGTGACGGTTACGTAAAAACATGAATATTTTATTTGAAGTGCTTCACTCTGCTCTTTTTAATACTCTTCATGGAATTCCCCAATCAGCCACCTAGTTCTCACACTTCACACTGCACTGTTCATCTTCCACTTCTACTTCTATTACCCTGAAGTGCATGCTTCCTGCTGAACTGAAATCTGCAGACTGCCTTGTGTTGTCTGCACCAGTGTTATTATTTTTTTTCTGAGTAGCTGTAATCATGCAGTGTGCTTGGCCATAAAGCCCTTCTATATCACATCTTCAAATGCAGTAATTTTACTACACCTGCTTAGGTGAAATCAAGTGTCTTGCTACTTTTATCTTAAAAATGTGTCTCTGTCTACTTTACAATGCTTTTGTGAATAATTGTTACCCTGCATTGTTCATTCACTATCATTCCATCATCTGTCTTACTTTCTGCTGTAGTCTGCCAATGAGCCTTGTAATTTTTATTTTGGACTTTTTTTCTTTTGTTACTCATTTCTGTATTGCCAGTTAGTCCAAGACATGACTGTAAAATATTTTTGAACCAGTCTACCTACCAGGCTTCCAAATAAAAATAAAAGTTTAAAGAAGCTAGCAATCAAACAAATACATTAATTAATGATTTACTTAGTTTCAACTGCGTTCTTTGTTCTGCACTAGCATAGAAGGTCATTTTCCCGAATTATTCTAGAAAAAAGCATTTCTAAGGACTACTATCTGATAGTAGCAGATAACATCCTTTGAGGAAAACATCCATTTCATAGTCAGGGTATAATGTTATGTATGTATTAAGTTTTGCAATGACACAACAGGTTATGTTGGGAACCAGTATTAATCAAAAACTCTTGCCATTCATTTGTAAAGCTAAAATTTTCAAATGTTGCGTTTTCAGTGAAACTGTAAATATGTCCATATTTCAGTCCATTAATAAAAGCAGAGTGTTAATAACTGAAGTTTGCTTACAAAATTTCAAACGCCAAGCAGTTTTCAGCATTTACAAGAAATATATATATTTTTTAAAAGGTTCTTAAAAAATGACATTTGAACATAATAATTTATAAAAATAAAAATGCTAGCCATTTGTCACATTTTTTTCAGATTTTAAGCAAATAGCTTGAAATGTATTATTGGGTAAAAAAAGACAAATTGAAGAATATAATTAGCATGCTCCCATGTATTAAAATTAATTGATGGTCTCTACAGAAATGTCAGCATTCACAGTTGTGAAGCTTCCAGCTGTTTTGACTTGTGTGGATCAAAACATTACTGCTTATCTGAGGAAAATATCCAGTTTTAATTAACTTCTGTTCCCTTAGCTTAATCATTCAGAAGTTAAATTAATCTGCTCTTTATAATGCAAACAGACTGCTTCCTCCTTGATTGCTCTTAGATGGCCCTTCTTCCAATAACAAAGTGACTTAGTTAAATATATGCTCTTTCTACCAAAGCATGTCAGCTCTCTGCCATTTCTCAAAAGATAGAAGTAATCTTTGTTTGCCTGTTTTTTTTTTCAAGATAGCATAATCACTGCCTGAAAGGCTCTTCTATGAATGTTTTTGCATGATAATACTGACCTACTGCAATCTAGCCATGCATTGTTTATGTAATTGTTATTAGGTTTCTTATGAAATAAGCTCATTTATGAACCTGAATAAATGAATGGCAACTGGGCTATGCTTGTGGTCAAATTTTTGCTATCTGACCTTGAAACGGATTGCTAGTGAATAAGCATTAATTAATTTCTAAAGGAAAACATTTAGATTTCCTGGTTGGTCTACATCTCATCATTGACATTGCAGGTACTAGTAGTGGAAATAAAATTTATCTGCATGTTTTCAGAATTTTCCTCTATGTAAAAATCAGAAGTTTGTCCATTTATGACAGCCCCAGGGTATGCAGTTGATCTTTCAGATCAAGGGTAAGCAAATAATATGAACTGAGAAGCTTGGGATGCCTTCTAGTCAGCTCCTGTTGGATTATGTCCCACTCAAAGGATGCTGAGAAATAGACCTAGCACTACATGATAAGATATTGCAATGTCCTCAGAATGAGCTGGTCATTCTAAATTGGGAAAGGAATATTTTATATGGCCTTCTTAAATTGCTGTTACTCTGATCTCCACTAAAATAAGAAAAAGAAAAGTTAAATGAATTGAAAGGTAATCTCACTTCTCTTATTCATTCTTTTCTTATTATTATTATGTACTAAACTATTCTTGTTACCTGTGCCCAATATAGCAAGTGTGCAAACCTTCTCATTAATTCCTTGCTTTATAGAAGTTGCTTTATATAGTAAAGTGGAAACAGTAACAGTTAAATGAAATTACTTTCTTTAACTCAGTCAATTAATTGTTAGCTCTCCCATAACATGCTGAGCAAGTGGAACCCAGTCTGCTGTGCTACATTCCCCTACCCCACTTTCCCACCCACCCACCCACTTACTCTAAATTTAATCCCGTATCTCCTCCTACCTCCAAGGTCAACCAAACACAGTCTATAATGCCTGTACCCATTAACTATTTGCAGACCCTTCCATATTTCATTGAATACTGCCTCCACTATCCAGTTCTCACTTTCCCCTGTATATCATAACATACTCCCTCCCTTCTTACTTAATAAGACCTCAGTACCATATTGTTTCCCAGTACAGTACATTACCCCTCTTTTTCAACCCTATCCTCTATCCCTAAACTTGTCAAAATATTATCTTACTAACCACCAAGATATCAACCTCCATGCTTACTTTATCACTTCCCCTGCTACTCACTCACTTAACATCTTTACTTTCGTACTTCCACACAACCCATCACCATCATCCTAGTTGTATTATCCAAAAAGCTGCAGCATCCTTAGCCATACTATCCAACATGCTGAAGCATACTCAGCCATACTATCCAACATGCTGCAGCATACTCAGCCATACTATCCAACATGCTGCAGCATACTCAGCCATACTATCCAACATGCTGCAGCATACTCAGCCATACTATCCAACATGCTGCAACATACTCAGCCATACTATCCAACATGCTGCAGCATACTCAGCCATACTATCCAACATGCTGCACAAACCTCTCAACCTCTTAGAGAAATCTCGACAAAGCCATCAATAATGGGGGGACAAATGCCCAAACATAAGGACACTTTGCTTTTAAAAGTTTAGAAAATTGATAAAATAACAGGTTTTGCATTAGAATTAATTTTCTGAAGTTTATGAAGTCTGAAACTCAAATGTCTCTCATTATATTCTGACTTCAACCCTCAAACATTTGCCAGTGATTTGCCAGAAAACCACACTTTTATTAGAAATGGACCAGAAATATGAGGCAAAAATCTGTACAGCTGAGAGGTATGACATTGCTGCAGCATACTCAGCCATACGATCCAACATGCTGCAGCATATTCATTTGTACTATACAACATGATACAGCATACCCAGCCATACTATGCAACATGCTGCAGCATACTCAGCCATACTACCCAACATGCGGCAGCATACTCAACTCTTATTTTACCCAAGATCACATCTTATACTCTTCTAATGCCACAGACATTTGCAAACACAATCTACACTTACACAACTTCATAATATGTGAGTTACAATTAAATATTAAAATTAAAATGAAATGCATATCCCACAACCAACATATCTCCCTCAAACTAAAATTCAGTGGTGACATCCATCCAAACCCTTGACTACCTACATCCCTGCAAACTTTTAACTCTACACCCCTCCCCTCACAATCCTGTCTCTCCAGTACAACATAACACTACTTGCTCTTCTCTTAACATTACACATATAAACAATAGACACATCGACTTCAAAATACCACAGTTTCATACCTGGCTTAACCTACATGCTCCAGATATAGTAATACTAACTGAAACCTAGCCAAAATAGAAACAAAAGATAATTAATTTCTACCCCCAAATTGTAATGTACTAAGATTAAATTGGTAAAATAAAAGGCCAGTGGAGTCACAATACTGTATACAAATTCTCAGCGGCTTACCCCTTCACCACTAATTCCTTCACAATTTGGTAAGGCCATACACTCTAACACACTGCATGAATTCTCATATCTGCCATCAAACTGAACCAAAACAAGACATTATCCATCATAGGTACTTATTTCCAACCTGGGAATAATGTCTCTGTTGCAGAGTATATCTTCTGTTGGGTCTCATCTGACTTCTTCCAAGAAAAAGACATACTGGGTGATTTTAATATTTACTAATTTTCTCTCTCCCCTGAATCACCTAAACAATCCAATATATTTCTATCTTTCACAGCTAATCACCACTCCCACCCATTATAATAAAAACATCACTAAGGAAACATTAATGTATTTGATTCTTGCCTCATAGAATCTTTATCTCAGGTGCCCATCCAGATACTTTAAGTAATAATTTCCCTTCCTACATAACAAGAAAGCAAACTAATATTCAAAAGCTGACTCATTTCAGCATAATAAGTAACTTCACAAATTTCACCAAAGATTCCTTTATCTCATATCTTAAGTTTTATAACTGGAATAACTTAGCAGCTCTTTTTAATTCTACTTTCTTCAACATCCTAAATGAACTTGCTTTACTTAGAAAAAATTGAGCTAGGGCCAAACCTTCCTCCTGTCTATCTTGGAAAAAAAATCTTATGACTCAGAGACAGAGTCTGGAATGGCTAAGCAATAAAACATCAATAAATCTCTACAAATTCAGAGAACTCAGAAGCAAAACTAAAACTCAAATTAAATTAGATAAAAAACATACTACACTGACCTGCAACATAAAAACAACAAAAATACCAAAACATTCTGGTCCTTTATAAACCAGCTGCTCAGTCCAGGCTGTACCACTCAACCAAGTCTTGCACTTAACACTAGCAACTCTACCAACTGGGCTGATGCTTTCTGCTTTCATTTCATTCAATCAGTCAGTTTCATCACTATTTCAAAATTTCCCTAGCACTAACAACCAGACAACAGCACCAACAAGCACTCCTCTTCATAATCTCTCCTTCCAACCAATCCTCACTACTTACATTAAAAAAAAATATATGACTTAAATTTTATTTATTTCTCTTTGTTCACCAGGAAAGTCTGACTGGGTGAAATCCATTTTCAGTGGAGACCCAGGAAGAAAAGCTTCATTTCTTATATTGCATTATACTAAGTTCCAGTTAAACACAGAGTAGTTATATTTCTATTTACATTTATACACATACTGTAGTTACATTTATACATTCTATGATTTTATATAGGTGAATGTTACTAAAGAGAAAGCTCATGTGAAACTCAGTATATTGTACAGGCAGCAGTTATGAATAAAAATTGTTTTGTCATTTCAGTGAGAGGCTGAGAGTATTCTGTTGAAGGAGAGTATTTGAATAATGTGGTATGGTGAACACAAAGTGATAAGCACGTGCAAGACCAGGATTAGTGAAAATGTTGTTTAAGCAGAGGTTCATACCTCTCAATGTCTTCAACAAAGAAATCTGGACAAAGCCATAAATAATGGGAGGCAAAGGCCGAAAAATAGAGACGATTTTTAAATGCTGCTCTTATAAACTTAGAAAGTTGATAGAATAACAGGTTTTGCATTACAATGAATTTTCTTAAGGGTATGAAGTTTGAAACTCAAATGTCTATCATTATTTTCTGACTTCATTCTTTAATGATTCATCAGTGACTTGCCAGAAAACCATAACTTTATGAAAAACAGACCAAAAAGATGAGTTAAAAATCTGGACATTCTGTAAAAATCTGTACATTTGAGAGGTATGCTGTGGTGTAAAACTATTGAGTTTGTCAGAAAGTTTTATTTGTGTGGGAATACTATTTCAGAGTTTAGCAATGTATTGGTAGCAGACCGAGTCTCCTGCAACATAATTTGACTTATTTGTAAGCAATAGGATTTGTTACTAGAGTGGAGGTCTGTTGTTGGAAAGCAGGGCAGTAGTAAGTTTTGTAAAGCAGGGCATTTTTCTGGATGATGAATGAGTTTGTGTGCTATACTTAGTTGTGAATATGTTAGATAGTTCTGTAGTTCAAGTCAGTTTAACTGGTTTAAGCTGTAACAATGGTGTGTTCTATGAGGGAGATTGGTGGCAAATTTAGCTATATTATTGTAGCAGGAGGCAAGTTTCTTTCTTTCAGTATTATTTAAGTTTGTTAGGATAGGAGAGGCATATAAGACAGTTGACAATAACAAGGTGGTGGCTAGAGTTTTTCTTGCAGTTTCTGTAAGGAATCTTTTCATCCTATAAAGGAAGTCTAGTTTTATGTGTGTAGATCTAATGGTGTGCAGTACACTCTGGTCATATTTGAGTCTGTCATCTATTATAATACCTAGAAGTTTACTGTGAGTTAAAGTTTTAAAGACAGTATTATTTGCTGACTTTATGGTAAAAGATTGATTTTGATTTCAGCAACTTTTTGAGGTAAAAGGCATTAACTTAGTTTTCTTGGGGTTAAGTAGGAGGTTTGATTCTTTGAGCCAAGTTTCTACAGAATTTTGGGAAATGTCTTTGAGCTTATTTATTGTTGCGCCCACACATATTAATGTTGAGTCATCTGCTAACTGAATTAAACTAACATGGTGAGTGGAGTTTGGAAGCCATTAATAAATATATTAAACAAGAGAGATCCCAGGACAGAACCCTGAGGGACACCTGTCATAACTGGTCGAAAGGATAAGTAGGTTTGTTGCCATTTATCAGCTTGTTGCCTTCCGGATAGGTAACTAAGATATCACAACAAGGGGTACTGTGAACGTCCTATTAAGTTGAGTTAAATGAACAGTTGCTGGTGGGAGACAGTAACAAATGCTTTTGACAAGTCTAAGAACATGGTAAACACAAGCAGACCATTGTTTCTATGTTGGTTCATTATTGCTGGTAAATGTAGTAGTGCAGTAGTGGTACTGTGCTGGGGCCTAAGGCCATGTTGTATTTCTGAGTGCAGGATATTTGAGGTTAGGTATTACATCAGCTGCCTATGGATTTTGGATAGGAGGAAAAAAAAACACTATCAGTCTGTAGTTATTAAACTCTGTGGATGTGCCACCTTTGTGCAGTGGTATGATGTAGGATTTTTCACTGTAATGGGATGTATCTTTCTGCTATGGACCTATTGATTAATATGGACACAGTGAAGGCTATGACGTTTGTAGCAATTTTAGGTAGTCTGATGGTATTTGGTCTACAGACATGTTGGTAGTTCTTAGTTTAAGGAGCACCTTCATTATCAGTGAAGTAGGTAGTAGACTAAAATTGAAGAGTTGTATGTATAAAATGGGAATTAAATTATGTTTGCATAGAGTCTGTTGTATTGTCTGTTTCTGGAGAGAGAGTGATGGACTTACCAGGGTGGAGTAGTTTATGTAGTGAGGACCAAAAAAAGTTTTGGGTTGTTTTTATGTTTGTCTTGTAGGTTGGTACAGTATGATTGCATATCCTGTTTGGCATGGAGATTTGCAAGGATTCTAAGATGTCTGAATTGCTGGAAGGCATTTTGAGTTCTATTTTTATACCAAATTTTCTAGGATTTATACTTTTTTATCATGATTTTATGTTTCTTTTGTCAGCCATGGTGTAGAGTTGGACTTTACTCTTTTATTATGTACTGGTGGTAGATTATTTAAAGTCCATAAGAATGTGTTATTAAAGTATTCTACAGCAGTTTCTAGTAGCATTGTTCTAAATACATTACAGTTATATTGTTTTAGTGTTTCATTGAAAATATCTTTGCTGAAATTAGTTACATTTCATATTTGATTACAGATAATATGTATATCTATGTTATGGTGAGTTCTAATGGTGTATATTGGTATGTGGTCACTTATGCTATCTGAGAGGCAGCCTTCTATTGTCAGTTTGTCTGGTTTGTCTGTAAAAATCCAGTCTAATGTTAAGTGTCTCCCTGTGTTTTATGAATGCTAGAAAGTGTGATTATTAGTTATCTGAAGTTGTGCAAGTTTATAAATTCAGTGGGGGTAGTCAAAAATATGAGTTGCCAGTCTATAGTTAAGTCTCCAAGTATTTCAGTTTCATTGTGGTTAATTTGTTGGGATATCCAATAGAGGATGCTTTCAGCAGTATCAATGTAATTCACTGCTGGTAAATAAATTGCTATTAAACATATAGTTTTCCTATTGTTGATTTTAGGAGTGTTATTAGAAGTTCATCATTGTTAAATGTGGGGTTTTCTTGCCGAAGTAAGGTGATTGCTATACTACCTGCATGCATGTTTTGTCTATCATGCTTGAGTATATTGTTTTCTGAGGGGATAATCTCATTATCCTTTATTTCTTTTTTTTAACTGTTTCTTTAGCTATGACTATATCAGGAGTGTATGTGGCAAGGTAGGAGTGCATATCATGGATTTTATTGCAGATACTTCTTAGGTTCATATTTAGTAAGGTGAGTTTGAGTGCTGTTTTTTTTTCTTTTTTTTTTTTTGTTCTTGAGATATATTAGGTGATGGTTTACTTTTGGGAATGGAAGTAATGATTTTATGAACATTGGGACTTGGGTTGGGGTCAATACCTCTGCTAAATTTTGAATTATTTTTTACAGAGGGAAGAGTTTTCCAGTTATATTTTGGTCTTGGTTAGGTATTTGTTCATATATTTGGATACTTAGTTTTGAGATATTTATAGATAAATAAATCATATAAGTGGGTGGTAAACTAGAGTGCATGTTACTATTGGGAGTAATCCTATTGACTGTTTTTCTTTTGGAGGGAACTGATGGTATTGGTTTAACAAATATGTGTGTGGAGTTATGGAAATATAAATGTAGAATAAGAGGAGGGTGGTTGGGAATTGGAGGTAGGGTAGGGAATTGAGTGAGCCCAATCATTAGCGATGGTGAACAAAGCAAGTTGAAAACATCACAAAGAGACAGAGAAAAACACTGGCAAAGATAAAGAGAAAAAAAAAACAATCAGTGGCTGAACTTAAACAGCCACAATTTTGCTGAGAGAGATATGTAAAAGGTTTAAAAGGCCTCTGTGCTAATAGATGTAAGTCTTGATTTTGTTGCTGTAGGATGCAGTTTTAGTAGGAGAGTTAGTCCAATGTCACCATGACCTAACTAATGGTGATAACAGTAAAAATTGCACTTGGCTGTTTGATCAACTGTGTAAAGTAGGGAGGTTTCTATGGACTTTTAAATGCAAAGTCCAAAGGCTACCTTGATCCCCACAGATCAGCAAAACAATGAGAAAAAGTAAGACAGAATGCAAGAGTGTACTTCTGGAAAAATACTTGCTCAGAACTGAAAATGGTTACACAAGACAAGAAATAAACTTAAAGAAGGGAGACAGTGGACTGCTAAAAACAATAAATGGAGAACGGTTAAAGGAGAAAGTACCAATGAGACTGCTGGGGAGTCTAAGAAAATGGAGCTATTATAGTGCAAAAAGTTCTTTGTTGTAGGCTGCCATAATATTTATAATTTACATAAAAATATAGCAGACATATTGCAGGCTTCACTGTTACATACATATCTATTTGTTTTCAGGGACATTTTTATAGCAAAATAAAAACACACTGAAGAGTGAAGTAAGTCAGTGTTGACTGTACAGACATACTAGCTATACTAACATTATGAATGTATATCTTTCTAAGCTAATTTTGGTCTTATGGTATAAAATTTCTATGTATTTATTTAAGGTATTAATTTATTCCATCTTACTTTGTCTGATTATGTAATTTTAATTTATCAATTTTCTCTTGAAGTATTTTTCATTCTTTATACCAATGCTTTTTTTTTATTAATGTACCAACTTATTGTTTTTCCATAAAGGTAAGCTTTTACAGCATCCCAGATGTAAATGTTAGATGTGTCCTCAGTACTATTCAAAGTAATACATTTTTTTCTTTTGGAATAAACAAATTCTTTAAAGTCTGATAAGGTAGTTAAGTATGCTGAAATTCTCTTAATTTGAGCATAATAAGTTGGAACTAATAGGTCAAAAAATATAGCATTATGATCAGATAATGGGCACGAGTGTACTTTAACTTTGGTTAAATTATTGATTAACTGTTAAGAAACATAAACTCTATCGATTCTAGACTATGAGCCATGCCTTTGAGAGAAATATGTATAGAAGAGAGAGTTTGAATCAGCAAAACCTTGAATGTCTCTAAAATAATATGTATCAGCAAATTCGATACAGTTTTTAGCTGATAATGTTATTCTTCTGTTACTAACAGCAGTGGAGTCTTTTTCATTGACTATACAGTTGAAGCCCCCCAGTTAAAATAATGTTCCCTTTAGAAAATTGTACTATTTGGTTTGTTGGAAAGCAGGGCAGTAGTAAGTTTTGTAAAGCAGGGCATTTTTCTGGATGATGAATGAGTTTGTGTGCTATACTTAGTTGTGAATATGTTAGATAGTTCTGTAGTTCAAGTCAGTTTAACTGGTTTAAGCTGTAACAATGGTGTGTTCTATGAGGGAGATTGGTGGCAAATTTAGCTATATTATTGTAGCACGAGGCAAGTTCCTTTCTTTCAGTATTATTTAAGTTTGTTAGGATAGGAGAGGCATATAAGACAGTTGACAATAACAAGGTGGTGGCTAGAGTTTTTCTTGCAGTATCTGTAAGGAATCTTTTCATCCTATAAAGGAAGTCTAGTTTTATGTGTGTAGATCTAATGGTGTGCAGTACACTCTGGTCATATTTGAGTCTGTCATCTATTATAATACCTAGAAGTTTACTGTGAGTTAAAGTTTTAAAGACAGTATTATTTGCTGACTTTATGGTAAAAGATTGATTTTGATTTCAGCAACTTTTTGAGGTAAAAGGCATTAACTTAGTTTTCTTGGGGTTAAGTAGGAGGTTTGATTCTTTGAGCCAAGTTTCTACAGAATTTTGGGAAATGTCTTTGAGCTTATTTATTGTTGCGCCCACACATATTAATGTTGAGTCATCTGCTAACTGAATTAAACTAACATGGTGAGTGGAGTTTGGAAGCCATTAATAAATATATTAAACAAGAGAGATCCCAGGACAGAACCCTGAGGGACACCTGTCATAACTGGTCGAAAGGATAAGTAGGTTTGTTGCCATTTATCAGCTTGTTGCCTTCCGGATAGGTAACTAAGATATCACAACAAGGGGTACTGTGAACGTCCTATTAAGGTGAGTTAAATGAACAGTTGCTGGTGGGAGACAGTAACAAATGCTTTTGACAAGTCTAAGAACATGGTAAACACAAGCAGACCATTGTTTCTATGTTGGTTCATTATTGCTGGTAAATGTAGTAGTGCAGTAGTGGTACTGTGCTGGGGCCTAAGGCCATGTTGTATTTCTGAGTGCAGGATATTTGAGGTTAGGTATTACATCAGCTGCCTATGGATTTTGGATAGGAGGAAAAAAAAACACTATCAGTCTGTAGTTATTAAACTCTGTGGATGTGCCACCTTTGTGCAGTGGTATGATGTAGGATTTTTTCACTGTAATGGGATGTATCTTTCTGCTATGGACCTATTGATTAATATGGACACAGTGAAGGCTATGACGTTTGTAGCAATTTTAGGTAGTCTGATGGTATTTGGTCTACAGACATGTTGGTAGTTCTTAGTTTAAGGAGCACCTTCATTATCAGTGAAGTAGGTAGTAGACTAAAATTGAAGAGTTGTATGTATAAAATGGGAATTAAATTATGTTTGCATAGAGTCTGTTGTATTGTCTGTTTCTGGAGAGAGAGTGATGGACTTACCAGGGTGGAGTAGTTTATGTAGTGAGGACCAAAAAAAGTTTTGGGTTGTTTTTATGTTTGTCTTGTAGGTTGGTACAGTATGATTGCATATCCTGTTTGGCATGGAGATTTGCAAGGATTCTAAGATGTCTGAATTGCTGGAAGGCATTTTGAGTTCTATTTTTATACCAAATTTTCTAGGATTTATACTTTTTTATCATGATTTTATGTTTCTTTTGTCAGCCATGGTGTAGAGTTGGACTTTACTCTTTTATTATGTACTGGTGGTAGATTATTTAAAGTCCATAAGAATGTGTTATTAAAGTATTCTACAGCAGTTTCTAGTAGCATTGTTCTAAATACATTACAGTTATATTGTTTTAGTGTTTCATTGAAAATATCTTTGCTGAAATTAGTTACATTTCATATTTGATTACAGATAATATGTATATCTATGTTATGGTGAGTTCTAATGGTGTATATTGGTATGTGGTCACTTATGCTATCTGAGAGGCAGCCTTCTATTGTCAGTTTGTCTGGTTTGTCTGTAAAAATCCAGTCTAATGTTAAGTGTCTCCCTGTGTTTTATGAATGCTAGAAAGTGTGATTATTAGTTATCTGAAGTTGTGCAAGTTTATAAATTCAGTGGGGGTAGTCAAAAATATGAGTTGCCAGTCTATAGTTAAGTCTCCAAGTATTTCAGTTTCATTGTGGTTAATTTGTTGGGATATCCAATAGAGGATGCTTTCAGCAGTATCAATGTAATTCACTGCTGGTAAATAAATTGCTATTAAACATATAGTTTTCCTATTGTTGATTTTAGGAGTGTTATTAGAAGTTCATCATTGTTAAATGTGGGGTTTTCTTGTCAAGTAAGGTGATTGCTATACTACCTGCATGCATGTTTTGTCTATCATGCTTGAGTATATTGTTTTCTGAGGGGATAATCTCATTATCCTTTATTTCTTTTTTTTTAACTGTTTCTTTAGCTATGACTATATCAGGAGTGTATGTGGCAAGGTAGGAGTGCATATCATGGATTTTATTGCAGATACTTCTTAGGTTCATATTTAGTAAGGTGAGTTTGAGTGCTGTTTTTTTTTTCTTTTTTTTTTTTGTTCTTGAGATATATTAGGTGATGGTTTACTTTTGGGAATGGAAGTAATGATTTTATGAACATTGGGACTTGGGTTGGGGTCAATACCTCTGCTAAATTTTGAATTATTTTTTACAGAGGGAAGAGTTTTCCAGTTATATTTTGGTCTTGGTTAGGTATTTGTTCATATATTTGGATACTTAGTTTTGAGATATTTATAGATAAATAAATCATATAAGTGGGTGGTAAACTAGAGTGCATGTTACTATTGGGAGTAATCCTATTGACTGTTTTTCTTTTGGAGGGAACTGATGGTATTGGTTTAACAAATATGTGTGTGGAGTTATGGAAATATAAATGTAGAATAAGAGGAGGGCGGTTGGGAATTGGAGGTAGGGTAGGGAATTGAGTGAGCCCAATCATTAGCGATGGTGAACAAAGCAAGTTGAAAACATCACAAAGAGACAGAGAAAAACACTGGCAAAGATAAAGAGAAAAAAAAAAAACAATCAGTGGCTGAACTTAAACAGCCACAATTTTGCTGAGAGAGATATGTAAAAGGTTTAAAAGGCCTCTGTGCTAATAGATGTAAGTCTTGATTTTGTTGCTGTAGGATGCAGTTTTAGTAGGAGAGTTAGTCCAATGTCACCATGACCTAACTAATGGTGATAACAGTAAAAATTGCACTTGGCTGTTTGATCAACTGTGTAAAGTAGGGAGGTTTCTATGGACTTTTAAATGCAAAGTCCAAAGGCTACCTTGATCCCCACAGATCAGCAAAACAATGAGAAAAAGTAAGACAGAATGCAAGAGTGTACTTCTGGAAAAATACTTGCTCAGAACTGAAAATGGTTACACAAGACAAGAAATAAACTTAAAGAAGGGAGACAGTGGACTGCTAAAAACAATAAATGGAGAACGGTTAAAGGAGAAAGTACCAATGAGACTGCTGGGGAGTCTAAGAAAATGGAGCTATTATAGTGCAAAAGTTCTTTGTTGTAGGCTGCCATAATATTTATAATTTACATAAAAATATAGCAGACATATTGCAGGCTTCACTGTTACATACATATCTATTTGTTTTCAGGGACATTTTATAGCAAAATAAAACACACTGAAGAGTGAAGTAAGTCAGTGTTGACTGTACAGACATACTAGCTATACTAACATTATGAATGTATATCTTTCTAAGCTAATTTTGGTCTTATGGTATAAAATTTCTATGTATTTATTTAAGGTATTAATTTATTCCATCTTACTTTGTCTGATTATGTAATTTTAATTTATCAATTTTCTCTTGAAGTATTTTTCATTCTTTATACCAATGCTTTTTTTTTATTAATGTACCAACTTATTGTTTTTCCATAAAGGTAAGCTTTTACAGCATCCCAGATGTAAATGTTAGATGTGTCCTCAGTACTATTCAAAGTAATACATTTTTTTCTTTTGGAATAAACAAATTCTTTAAAGTCTGATAAGGTAGTTAAGTATGCTGAAATTCTCTTAATTTGAGCATAATAAGTTGGAACTAATAGGTCAAAAAATATAGCATTATGATCAGATAATGGGCACGAGTGTACTTTAACTTTGGTTAAATTATTGATTAACTGTTAAGAAACATAAACTCTATCGATTCTAGACTATGAGCCATGCCTTTGAGAGAAATATGTATAGAAGAGAGAGTTTGAATCAGCAAAACCTTGAATGTCTCTAAAATAATATGTATCAGCAAATTCGATACAGTTTTTAGCTGATAATGTTATTCTTCTGTTACTAACAGCAGTGGAGTCTTTTTCATTGACTATACAGTTGAAGCCCCCCAGTTAAAATAATGTTCCCTTTAGAAAATTGTACTATTTGGTTTAAATGTTGTTTAACTGTATGAATACCTATCCCTGGTATCCATTAAATATTGATTAAGGTGTATAGTTTCTTTTGAAGTTATATTTGTAACAGCACAAAACATACCCTTATCATCATTATACATCCCAATTATTTTAGTCAATGGTAGTGAGTTATTCCATAAAATTGTAGCACCTCTTTTCTTTTGTTGATGATGTGAACTAGATAGTACTGTGTATTTTCTATTCTTAAGTCTATTTATATCCTCCTTTAAGTGTTGTTTTCTTGTAGAAATACATTAGGGTTAAAAAGTTTCAAATATTTATATAAACTTATCCTTTTGCAACTATTATTTAGACTATTAATATTGATGGACAAACATTTTAGGGTTAATATACAAGGTAATAATTGTATTTAAATAAAAGTTGAACATTACAATATTAACTATAATCATATAGATTTTTATTCTTATTGTAATAAATTGATTTTATTAGATCTGGAGGCCAAGCAATGAAAAGCAATATTATAATTTAAATCTTGAGAGTTTTTAGACACCAAAAAAGAACATGTTTTAAGTATGTACAAAAAATTAAAATTATTATATACCCTCAAACTTTTTATGGAGTTCAAAATGATTCCTAACTCAAACAGAGACATGTTTGAGTTGACCACTCTTTCACTAACAACAGTTATTCCCCCCACCACTAATAAAACCTGATAAATCTTATAATTAATAATTATCCCAGAAAATTATGTATATCCCACATACTTGTGTAAAATATTTTGACATATATTCTTATTTTCTTAAGAACCTATAAAACAAATGCTATTTATAAATTGTTTTACATATATAAACAGCTAAGATAATAGTGGATTGTAGATGTATTACAACTTTAAAAAACAGATAGCTGTTAGTATCACTTTAGAATAAAGATCAATCTAAATTAAATTACAACTAAACATAAACAATATAGATATATGAATTCCTATAAAACTAGATAAATATTGCTTTCACATATTATATCCTGTACAAGAAAATCACACTTTAACATCTTTTATAACATAGGCATTTTCTAGTGATGTCATTTTTGATAGACCTTGTAGTATGAGCTATAAATTGCCTAAATATGCATACAATAGAAAACATTGCTATATGGTGCTATAATTACTTTAATTTTCTCTGGAAGTAGGCAAGCAGAACTTTATCTCAATATATTAATGAAGTCTATGAAACACTTGGGACAATGTTGTTTTCCTATCATTTGAGCTGAAATCTGTGGCATTCATCACTGAACTGTAAGATTTAAAAATATACAGTTGGCATACTGTTATACCAACACTTGCTCAATATATCTAGGAAAAAAAATCATAATATAGGATCATGTTACCTGCTACCTACTGATTATTGTATTATTACATCATCACTTTAGAGTCTACATCCTAAAAAATGTTGTAGTTGAACATAGTGTCTATAGAGGAAAGGTATTACTTTGCCTTAATTACCAAATAGCTAATATTTACTGATAGATAGTGGCAGTAATATTGATACTTGAATCTTAGGTAGTTGGTGGAGTTCTTTTGTTATTTCTAGAGAAACTTAAATGTTTTGTTTTAAATATTAGCCCTGGAAATTCTACTATGGGTTAATTCCCACCTTGTGTCGGGAGACAATGTTTACATATATGAAGACACGTCTACTATCATCCGCCTAGTTCACACAACTTTATCAGGCATCAATGAAGAAAGCTTAAGATCAAAGAAAAATACTATTACCTCAGTTGAGATTAACAACAATACCCGTATATCAGCTGTAGATCAATTAAAAAGATTAACACATATAACTATTAAGTAAATCTGACAAATATGAATATTAACATGAACTTCCTTCTCTATCTATCCTTTACCACACAATACATTAAAGTATGGAGGTCTCAATGCCTTTAGTTTAAATAACCTTCATATATATATATATAGATATATATATATATATATATATATATATATATATATATATATATATATATATGTATATATACTTACATCAGAAACTTCTGAAGCACCATAGGATTTCAGAACTACAAAGTACCTGGTGTAATATGAGTTAAAAACATATAATGAAAAGAAAATGATTTAAAAGAAACAATGTGCAACACTTTTGAGAAGAAAATTATGTCACTGACCGATCAGAGAATTATTATTCAACTCTTTGACTTGATGTTTAGATAAAACAAAAATGGAAAACTGTGACAGGTAAACACAGATTTGTTTACACTGTTTATTACCCAGAAGAGTGTCGTGGCAAAAAATGCACTTTAACTTGTGGATCAAAAAAGCCAGCAAAAGTCTTACTGGCAGCATAGGATACTGATAAGATTAAAATAAATAATAATAATGTCTATAGATGAAGTAAAACATTATACCATGAATTATTCTGCCAGCTGTATCTATAGTTGTTTTTAATAAGATTTTAACTATGTTCAAATTAATACTGCTTAGATAACTTCAGATCTGTATTTTTATGTACAGAAATTATAGGATATGCTGCTATTCTTCAAAACTGAAGTCAACCACATCTTAAAAATGTTATTCTGTCATTTCACATGGCAACTGTCAGAAATAATTGGTTACAAGACACTTCAGTCACAAATTGTTTTTGCATGAAAATACCTTTTACACAAAATTCAGGAAATAATTCATAGGTTCATTTAACTAGTGCTAATAATGTGTATTATTTCTCAATTTGGCAGTGAAATCTAAAGTAAATTAGAATGTCAATACATATGTAACTAAAAAGTAACCTTCAACCTACACTCACATAACAAATGCTATTCTAAATATAACATATAGTAAGAAATCTTTAAATTGTCATACAAATAATCCTCGGGATTCATGAAGCTTGCGCCAGGTGCCGGAGTAGCGTCAGTGATCTACCACCAAATATGGCTGCCGAGCGATTCAGGTACGAGCTGTTTCCACATGCACTACCAGAGTACATCAGAGCTGCACAGCTCTCAGTGCATGTATGCTAATTACCCCATGTGCAGCAGTGTAGCATGCAAATGAAGGTATATAGCGATTCATGAAGTGGTGCATGCATAGCGTAAGCATGAAGAAATGCAAACCAAAAAAAAATGGTTTACATTTGTCAAACATAAAATCAGAGCCATGAAAGCAGACCAAACTTACGTATTATAATGTTAATATATGCCAATGGATAAATATATAGCCAATGGCATAAAAAAACATGCACAACATATAAAAATTAACATTTAATGTCATGGCCACACTAATGCATCTGTGTGCAAACGCGATCACAAGGAAAGTATATTTAGATGTAATAAAACTGCAAAGTAACACAATTCATGATATCCCCATAATAGTCAATAGCACGCATGCTACACCACAACCATGGCGCAAGGGTTGCTAATGGTCTGTGACAGTGTTCTGTGTGGTAACTAGGAATTAGTAGTCAATGCCATGCAGCGTAAGGATGTACCACACGGCATAACAGTACAACACTGAGGAATGGCCTGGAGGAAAACATGACATCAAGAGAGGGGTGCGCCACCATAGCTGTAAGCACATTGGATCATTGCTAATCTGGGTTGCCTGTTGCTAAGCAAAGCCGCAGGATAGGGGTGTGGAAGTAGCCATAGCTTTGCTTAGCTAAGAGCACACAAGGTAACCGAATGTTCATGTGAACGTGGATGAAAATGTGCTCGAATGCTCGAAACCGGGTAAACGGCTGTGCATGGCGCGCACCACAGCTGAAACAGGAAGGATATGGGAAGACAATAAGGAAATGCTGCAGCATGGTAATTGGAATACAAATGAGTAATTAACACCTAGGAACTCATAGTGGGCCATAGACAACAGCTAACAAGGCTGCTAGCAGCTACCTGCAGAACAGGAAAGGGGAGGTGCTGTACAGCAAAGAAAAGAGAACTAACACAGCAGAACAAAGCAAACTTGCAGCAGATCAGCTACATAATACATTTCCCAACACAATCCTGGGTTGTGAAAGTACAAAACAAAAAAGCCGGCAGCTGGATGCATGCCTGGCAATGGGAGGGAAATCGGGTTGAAAATTGAAGTAAAGGGCAATAGATGAATCATGGCAGCCAAGCGTAAGTCAACAGCAAAGGCCCCACAATAGCAGTACCTGCTGTAAAACCAATAATTAATATACCCTGCAGCTGGAATAGCACAAACACACCCAATTACACCAGCATCATCCATTGCACAATAGTATAAGGTATGAAAGCCCCACACACACACTTGTGTATTCCCAGACACTCTGCACCATTGGTGTATACAGATGGGGAACTTTTAATATGTACATGTTAGGGGGCGCCATAGCTTTGATTCACCAGCATGTGTTGGAGACTGACGGTTGTGTGGAGGATGATGCTGACAACCATCTCAGGCACCAGAGGAGGAAAAGAGTGTTCAGACCCAGGGTAACCTACTAGGTGCTACATGATCTGGAGATAGTAGAGCATTACAGGGTGGACAGGGACATCATACAGCAACTTGGTGAGCTGTGCCAGCCACTCCTCAGAGCCAGAAGTAACAGAGGGGAACCCATCCCAGTGGACACAAAGGTATGTGTAAGCTTGAGAATACCAGCCACAGGTACCTTCCAAAGGCCAACTGGGGATATCATGGGGATCTCACAGGCATCAGCATCCAAGGTATTCCACCAGTTCCTGGATGCCATGTTACCACATGCCAATGAGCACATATACTTCCCCTGAATGCAGGATGAGTTGGCCAGCAATATGTGTCTCTTCCACAGTGTGGCAGACTACCCAGAGGTACTGGGTGCAATAGACTGCATGCACATACACATCAAGTCACCACCCAGTGAGCAGGGTAGGGGCTACATAAACCGCAAGGGATACCCCTCCATCAACTGCCAGGTCGTGTGCAATGCCCAGGGCATTATCATGGATTTGTGTGCTGGCAGCCCTGGAAGCTATCACGACTCCCACATCTGGCATGCCTCACAGCTGTATCAGGTATTTACCGGGGGGACATCCCATATGGCCACCTGGTGGGGGATGCTGGCTATGCACTGGAACCGTGGATGATGACTCCCATCAGAAATGCACACACAGCCATGCAAGAACGCCATAATGAGGCACATGCAGAAACCAGAATCATCATAAAGCGTGTGTTTGGGATGCTGAAATCACGGTTCCGTTGCTTGGACATATCTGGTGGAGCCTTGCAGTGCATCTTCATAGTATGTGCCATGCTACACAATATAATCCTGTGGAAACAGCTACAGCAGGGACAGAATGGTGAAGGCCTCACATGCCACCACCATTGCCAAGGTACTCAGAGGCAAAGAGGGACTCAGACCATGAACACCCTGTGCTAGCCCCAGTTGGCAGACGGAGGCATGCCCAGTATGCCCATGCCTTGACAAAGAGGGAACATATAGCACACACACTGACAGTGTAGGCACTTATGGACTGACACCCTTCTCCACCTGCACACACAGCAAACATGGATGGCACACACACACACACACACACACACACACACACACACACACACACACACACACACGACCACTTGTAAATTGTCATGTACAGGTGGTCTACTGTGTGTATCCTACATAGGTAGCCCTCAACTATTGTACACACAACCGCCATTGGCACAAGGTAAGTCAATACCTGAACAGTAAATTAAGCTATCAGCATGTGTCCATGCTGTATGTAGAGGTTCATAGATACATAGGTAGGTACATGCCCAACTGCCGAGGCCAATCATAAGCATAGGCAAAAGGTGTCTGCTGTCGCCACCCCATCGATTAACTAACTGTCCCTCTGTGGAGCAGAGCCAATTGCGGGATCTCTGGGGTGTATCCACTCTTCCCCACCCACTCTGCAAGGATTTCTTGGAGTGTTAGTGAGGGGTTTTGTATAATGTAATCAGGGATGTAGTTCCAAATAGTGGGGAGTATCCCTGACAGGAATCTTCTCAGATGTTTACATGTTACATAGTATACCTTAAACACAGCTTGCATTTATAGGTAGTTCTCCACAGAATAATAAACATGTGGAACACACAACCACTGAAATGTGCGTTAATCACCCTTGCACTACCAGTGCCTGATCTGGGAGGTAAAATATCATTGCCAGGATTAGAACACGCAACCATGTACACAATATTCACAATAACATACCACTAAGCTATCTGAGATGTACAAATGGCAGTTGTGTATACTGACAGGATAAAACACAAAAGGTAGGAATGTGCTGAAATAGGACAAACCGGCATGTACCCAATGAAAGGTGTATGTTTTATATACACATATATATATATATATATATATATATATATATATATATATATATATATATATATATACATATATGTTGTTGTGTCTTTTGGCTTTTCCCGGTTAGGGGTCGCCACAGCAGAACTCCAGTCCGCTAATGATTGGCAGTTGATTTTTACGTGCTGAGTTGCCAGCCCTAACGCACAACCTTCAACTAAGGTACGCCCATTCATACATGTCTCCACGCAGAAGACGCTCTAGCTGAGAGTCAAACCGGTCAGCGTCTTACTGTGAGGTGACAATGCTATGTATATATATATATATATATATATATATATATATATATATATAGAGAGAGAGAGAGAGAGATATGTCGATATATGGGGATATACATATATATGTAGATATATAGATATGTTAAGAACATCTACATAACCATGAAGGTACATATAAATGGGATACCTACCTCATACCGACTACTTTACATACCGACACACGTAATCCCGAGGCTTAAGGTTCAAAAGAACACAGTACCGAAACACCAGATGCGCGAGGTGTAAAATCACGATGTTAAGGGACAGTTAGTCAGTGCTTCTGGCGTTGTGGTTCAGGTAGGTTACTGTGTGTAAGTGTGTTTCGTAGGACTGTAGTGTGTGTAAGTGTGTGTTCTGGGTGTGGTGTGTCTTCTTGGGGGACTGTAATGTGTGGTGTGGGTTAGCTTTGTGCGTCTGTTTGCACGATCTAGGAGGCAGAATATTAAAGTAGGGGGGTGTGGGAGGCGCAGACACCTACATGGGGGGTGTAAGGGGGCTTGCCCATCTGCTAATACGTGGTGTAGGATGCTTTGTTTAGATGTGGTGGGTAGCAGTGTGTCTGTGTGTGCGTGTGCATGTACCATGTTCGTGCTACTTTCGCGAGTTACTTTCGCTGTCGGTAATGTGGGTTATGGGAGTCTGGGCCTGGTACTATGTGCGTCGGAACTGTGTGGTTTCGGGATTCCATAGGTATCCCATATACAGTGGTTGAAGTGTTCATATATGTGTATAACATGGACCATAGCAATCACACATTCCGCCACTACCAACCTTTATGAACAAAGGATATGGAGAGTATATGCCTATACACTATTACAAATATGTGCTATGGACATGAGCCAATGATAGTGTTACCACCTGTCCCACTTTGCGAGGGACAGTTCCTCTTTGGGGGGTTGTGTCCTGACCAAATATGTTAAACGTGGCAAATTTCCTGGGATTGTAGGAAATAATTATGTCCCATATGTAATGTTATAGTTGCATACAATAGTTCTTTCTGTATCTAAAATACCTACATGTTACAAGAAACAGGATAAGCAACTAAACTGCTACAAGAATAAGCTTATATTTAGGCAAGAAACGAAAGTTCTATCCCTTGTACTGACCATGGGTTTGTGTCGGCCTCTAAATTCTGATGTGTGCCCCGAAAATGTTCCTCTATGGCCATATGAAAAGGTGGCAACCCTAGCCTAAGAGGGTCAGTCAACAACACAACTACAATGACTGCAAATACCTATCACAGAAATACACAGCTTTCATGTAGCAACACTTTATTACATTCTGATGTATTTCCGAAGGGATTCAAGGACTAACATCACCTGCATGCTATACAGGAACCGCATAACAGTGTCTTAATGAATCAGCCTGCAATTACCATAGTATTAGTCCACTAAATAATAGGTGTTCAAATAGGGAAGGAACCCTCACATATCGATTATGTATAAAAGCAGTTCCTACACACCTGCATCTGCTATGCACACCCACCAACATCACTCCCACACCCAAACAAATTACAGTACAAAATGTAATAACATCACAAATCATTCACTCACTGTACAACATCTGAAGAAGCCTTAACATACCTTGTCAGAGACACACTAACATGGCCCTATGTGAAATAGTTGCTGTTATACAATGGAACAGCTGCTGATGGGTTAGGGTTTGTTTGCACTAATCCCGTTTCAGAGGGTTGTGTGTACACCGGGATGTGTTAGCAATTACTGAGTAACAGCACAGTATGCTACACTTGTACACCAAATCAAGGATGTCTGGTGAGCACACTGTAAACCACATAACAGTTTATGCATAGCCATACAGCCTTGAGCTGCTCAAACATCCTTGCCAGACTTAAACATCTGCAGAAGTATCAGGTACAAACAAACCTTGCATAAGTAGCAATATTCTGAAATATAACAGCTGTACTCACATGTAGAACAAAAAGCACAAATGATGGAGCAGGATACAGGAAAAAGTCAAATTTATTTAGCGCTTTGGTCAAATATTAGGATTGACTTCTTCAGAATACCTGACAGTCTAAAAGACCATCCTTTTATACATCAAACAATTAGTTCATCAATTGAATAATTAAGCATTAAAATACTTAAAGAAATACACTCCCTTAACTTGTAGATTATTTCTTTCATGATAAAATAAACCAGTTCATAATACCACTGCAGAGAATGTGTGTAATGAATATAAACCCTGAAGCCAGATTATAAAACATGCCAGCTGATAAATGCATACAATGCTAAAAATCCTAGCAAAAAGAATAAAACATGATATGTGTGTGTCTATACAACAACAGATATATACAATGAAAAGTCCAAGTCTCCTAGAACAAACAATGACTGGTGTCAAAATGAAAATTAATGCAAAATCTTTCATAAAAGTGAAAAACAAATCATAGTGTACACCCCACTAAAATAAAAAATCAGCTTTGAGTTTTAAATAGCTGGTGAGGGATGACATATCATTCAAACCTGGGCTAGTGGTGGCGTTAACTCTAAGTTGCCACATAAGTTCTTTATATTCAAGGAATCATTTGCTAGGTCCCCCTCTTTCATCCATTACCACCCTTTCCAGTATAGTAAACTTAAAATTATGACTTGGAAAAGTATCAATATGCTTTGCCAAGGCATTTTTGATGTTGCCTTTGGTTATATCGTAAATATGCTGCTAAAAACGTGTCCTGAAAGCATTTTTAGTCTTGCCAATATAAAACCCAGGACACACCTGGCATATGGCAGCATACACTACTTGTTTACTCCCACAATTACAGTTCTGATTAAGTCTCACCCATCCATAACCTTCAAAAAGACTCTGTCACTCTCTAATATGTATTTACATTGGGTACAGTGCCCGCATTTAGTCATTCTCCCAATACCAGGTTTTGTGTTCTTGCCCTTGGACGCCAAAAGGTTCTTAATACTGGAATCCTTTTTGTATACTATGACGGGGGTGTCACCCACCTTTTCTCCTATGGTCTCATCACTCCGCTGAGGTATTCTGAAGAAGTCAATCCTAATATTTGATGAAAGCACTAAATAAATTTTACTTTTTCCTGTATCCTGCTCCATCTTTCGTGCTTTTTGTTATTTGATGTTTCTCTGGATTTTTCACATGTAGAACAAAATTGTCTAGCCATTACATACAATCCACGGGAGTCATGAAGCTAATATATCTCTGTCTGTCTCCATATAGCTGTTGAAATACGTCACAAACAACACATCCAGGCCGCCTTCCTCGAAAGTAAGGCAAACGGACAACGCCCAAAAGGAGTACTCAGTTATATACCACTGTTGCCATGGTATTGGCTAATGGAGTAGCTGTACAGCTGATGTGCATCTAATTAACTACTTTGGAACACCAATTGGTGGTCAGGATACCACGTTACCAATATTTAACTAGAAAAGGATGGGTTATCACACATTCAAAACATCTGTATATACCAGCAAAATGTTAGAAAGTAGACTGAAAAACAAACTGAAAAGGATTGAATCAACAGTTATCAACACCTTGGGTTACTAATAAGGTATGTAGAACAGTCAATATGTCTGTGTATTTAGTACCTTTTCTGTAGTAATTAAAGTGCACGCAATCCATATAGTGGAAACAGTTATCTTGTAGTGATGTATTGTTGAGCATA
Organism: Protopterus annectens; assembly: GCF_019279795.1. NCBI lineage: Eukaryota > Metazoa > Chordata > Ceratodontiformes > Protopteridae > Protopterus > Protopterus annectens. The sequence continues at coordinate 1,533,706,350 of NC_056745.1, read as the reverse complement.
GTAATGCTTGTAGTATTTGTCTGTACTGCTGTAGGTCACAAGGCAAACACCACATACACCACAAGGGATGCTATATAAGGGCTTTGAACAGAAATATTCCTCACCAGCCGCTGTCAGTGGCAGGGCTGGTCCAACAAGTATGTGCTATAACAGGGGATAGTATATGTTGATATATTGTAACAGTAGCCATATGTATGGGTGTATTACTGGAATAACATGTTAAAGGTTGGTCACTGTGCAATTATGATTTGCATTGTGGGATATTGTGCCAATAACTGTGTAATGTACAGTATTGTAGGCAGATATGTATTAGAAGTTACACAGTATTACTGTTATGTTAGGCAAACATTAGTTATGGCTATTGGCATTTACAATACATAAATAACAGGATACATATGTCTTTTAGTCACCCAACAGTTTATTAGCATGATAGCAAAGTAAAATGGAACAGCTAGTTAACTATCCACCACATAAGACATGTAATAAGAGCAAAGGTAGGTACTCGGCTGTCTTACCAAGGGTATTTATAAGCCTAGCTAGAGTGTGTTGGCTTTTGCCACCCCCATAGGTTAGTTCCCTGTGCCTCTGAATGGCAGAGCCATTAGTTCCCTGTGCCTCTGTCCAGCAGAGCCACTGCAGTGATCCCCGGGGTACATGTCTGTCTCCCATCCACACTTCAAGGTTTCCCTTGAAGAGTGCTAGTGAGGGGCCCTGCCTGATGTACATTGGAATAATGTTCCAAAGCATGGGGAGTGTCCGGGTCAGGATTCTATCCGTCCAGCATGTCCTAGTCATCATTGTGGTTAGGTGTATATCCCTAGAGCATGTGGCTCTCAGGGGCCTCTGTTTAGGTGGAGCATATCCAGCAATACTGGGTTGGACGTGGGCCTTGTATGTCAAGCAGAGATCACCTGTGAGTATGTGGTATGCAACGGAGTACAGCTGGAGTTTCTTAGGTTGGGCTGCATAGGTTATCTGTTTGAGGTCAGTAATCCTCTTGGTGTGGTACTGTTGTGGTCTTCCAAGCTGTTGCAGTTGTCTTATAAGGTATATCCCAAATGAGGTGTTGTATCCTTTAAGTGGTCTAATAAGTTATGAGTAGAGAGTCACAATAGCCTCCTTTGATTTGGATGCGAACCCATTAAAGATTAGGAGGGCCATGTAGAAGGATATTCTAACCACCTTGTCATTATGGGTATCAAGGGAGAGATTGCTATCTACTGGGGTTCCCGAATCCCTTATTACCTTTCTGTATGTAGGGGACTAGCACCTATGTGGTAGTTCACGATAATTAGTTATATCCAAAGGGGATGACTATACACTTTTAGGCATTCAGCTTGACGCCATGATATTGACACCAGGTATCCGTGTCAGTGCGACCCTTCCAGAGGGTGTCTGCAAGAGCTGGGGAAACAATTATGTCCCCTAGTTTGCAGTCGTCTGCAAACCTTTTCAGCTAAAGGCCTCCTGTGCTTGTCTGTACATCAGAGAATTATATACCGAACATGAGGGGTCCTAGGACTGAGCCCTGGGGGACACCACTTGTTACTGGTATACAGTCAGACCTAGGGTATGCAAATCCCACTGTGTGGGTTCTGTCCGTGAGCCACTTTGCAAACCATTACATGACGTAGGGGTTAATGTTCAGGCGGATGGGTATGTTGATAATACCAGAAGGAGGAATGGTGTTGAAAGCCTATGAGAGATCTAGGTAGGCTGTGTGGACCTCCCTACCCTCATCTAATGCCTTGGTAGCTGTCTCTAAGAAGTCCACCAGGTTGAGGAGGCATGGTCTGCCTTTAACAATGCCAAACTGGGAGGGGTCAAAGGTTTGGAGGTACCCAATGTCTCTGTGACTGAGATCAATGATTTGCTCTATAGGCTAGTCAGGCCTATAGGGCAATAGGTCCCGTGGTCCACTGTGGTGCCACCTTTGTGGAGTGGGATAACTGTTGCTGTGCACCATTCAGGGGGCATTAAGCCTGATGCGAGGCTATTATTAAACATGGTGCATAGGTGGGGAGCCAGTACATTCTGAAGTCTGTGTAAAACGCAGCCTGGGATGTTGTCCAGTCCCATGGATGCTGTGATATTGGCTTTAGAGTGTGCAGCTTTGAGATGGAGGGGGAAACGGTAGCACTGAACCTATCTGCCAGGATGTTGCCAATATCAGTTGGTTCTGTAATGTTCATGCCTTTGTGCTGTAACCCAGAGCAGATCTGGTTGTTGACATCGAGATATGTGACATAGCTATAGAATGCTTTGTGGTTGTTGTTGGAATTAGTGACAGTTTTTTTTTTTTAGCTAGCTTTGGAGGATCTTATGAGGGATCTCACCTTCTTACTGAGGCTGACCAAGGAGCTCCTCCACGCATGGGATTGTACTCTCGTTTGTAACAGTGTCTTCCTCCTGTAGTACAGTTTGCTTATGGCAGGGGACCACCAGATTGGTTACCTTAATTAGGAGTATAGCATCTTGGTTCTGTTTGGGATAGCACAATCCATGCACTCATGTAAGTGCTTATAGAGTGCATTTGTGTAGGATTCAGCAGTTGTAACAGTATTGTCCATCTGCATGGGTGTCATGACGTTCACCACATCTGTCTTAAGGAGCATGAAGTTGGCTTTGTAGACATATTATACTGTGGTTCCTTTAATGGGGGAAGGGGGTGGGATGTGGATATCAATGGTGTTCAGCTCATGGTTGGATCGGACCAACGAGGAGTTGACTTCACGTGTGGAGCACCAGTCACTCATGTTGGTAATGCCTAGGTCTAGGATATTATTGCCCTGGGTGGGTGTGTGGATATGTTGATCCAGAGCATTGGTGATTATGAATTTCAGAAAGCGTTGAGCTAATAAGTTGGTACACGAGTAGTTTTCCCAGTTAATGGTGGGGTAGATTCACTGAGACTATGTGATGAGTGTGGTGTGGTGCGAATGTTTACCTTCTCCACATGACTGTCAGGGTCAGGCTTGGTTGGAGAGAGCTTTACCTCCAGTTTGGCTAGATGAGTGCATCTCTCACAGGTTGTAGTGTTAGGTGGTAGGTGGAGAGGCTTGTCTGTGTACATGAGGCAATGTGTACATTGCCTCAAGATGTCCAGATTCATCAGATAGACAGGTGAGAACACTGGCAGTTGACTCTTGGACATGCCTGAATATAGAACTACTTTCCCCTAGATAAGTGAGGAAAGTGAGTACAAGAGCTATTTTACTCTAAGCAAGTGTGAAAAGTATGTACAACACCTGTTTACCTCTGAGTAATGAGGAAGATTGAGTGCTATAGTAATTATTAGCTTACATAGTGCTTACAAGTTCTGAACAAGTTCTGAGCATGAATAAGCAATCCAGATAGGGTCTTGGATAACATAAACACACGCCCCCCCAACAGGTACACAAGCATATATCTATGTACACCACAGGGCCCCTGTACCCACAACTATGCAGGTACAAGCTGCACTCAGGCTACATGGGACCTGTCCACATCACAGGTTGCATCATACACTTATAGCAAAACAAGATGCTCTCTACGTACACATCATGTAAAACATAGCTCCATGTCAGGCTGTGTACACACTGAATGGTGCACACCAACAGGTATCACAATCCACAAAGGGGGAGACACCACTGATATTGGGAAGTACTGCACTACTACCCTGCTGAGTCTGGTCTGGAAGGCCATGCACCTTGATCAAATAATTGATGTCAGAAGTGCAGATGTAGATGACAGTAAGGTTGATGTTACACTGCATATCATAACCTTGCCAGGTCATAGGACATCATCACCCATTCTGTGTACCACCTACGCTCGGTATACTAGATGCACATTCCTATGTCACAGGAGTGTTTTGCAATGGGACTGCTGGCAGAACCAACACTACAGAAGGTGTCTAAATAATACATTCTCATCACACCAGTGGCAACTACAGTATGTCAGGGTTAATGAATTGTATCCCCCCTCATTGTAGTCTATACCTCACAGACAAACAGAAGGCATCTGCCTATTGAAGTATGCAAATGACTATGACCTAAGAGCAATAGCCGACTCAGGAGTGTTGTGGACAACATACAGAAGGGGCTTTGTGGGTGAGGTGTGTGTGACATATGGCTACAATCTGACAGCTACATATTCCATTGTCACCCCTATGTTAGTAACCCTGTACCCATGAACTACCACCTTGGCAGCAGTCAACATAATGGACACTTGTGTGTAAGGGATGCAGCTGGGCAGTTGTCTTTCCTGTGATAGCTATGTCACCACACCTGTCAGGTAGTCATATGTGGCAACCCTAATAATGACAGGGTGCCATCCATGAATTTAGAGATCATTGTCCAGTCATACACAACACTCCAAGTGACACATATCAGATCACAAATTTCCTTTAAGGGGTATTGGCCATGTGCAGATGGCCTACACCAGCCTTCCCATTCCCCATCTCCACTATGTAGCACGATGCATACCCTGAATAAATCCATGTCCAACCCAGTGATGTTGGACATGCTACATATACACATCCTGATCTCAAACACATACTTCATGGACATCCACCTTCCACATGCTGGACAGATCCTTGTCCCATACACTTTACATAGTCCTGCCATACTATGCATTCCTGTCTATCAAAGCTGCACATCGCTCCCCTCTCAGACATGGTGTGATGACCGCATGGTAAATGTATCATTAACCCTGTGGATCAGTAATGTGGCACTGCTCCACCTGTCCCCACAAACCTGCCTGTCAGCTACTGCCAAGTAACCTTTCATCCTAGATTCATACATGGCCCATGGCATATAGCCCACTAGTTGACTTTGATTGTACATGCTATAGTTGATATCCATCCCTGCAAATACCATCTGGCTAGTCAATGTCCCACGTGTATCACATGTGGAGCACAGGCGATACATGACAGAATGTTGAATTGCTGTACAGTGCCATGTAGATGTATATGGCAGAACACATACATGTAAAACCTTATGTGAGCAAGTCTACAGGGTCACAGGTCACGTCTGTTAAGGCAGTGTAAGTCCTTATACGTGACATATACACAGCATCAAGGTCGACTGCATTAATGTGGACACATCCAGCCATGTGCTGATTCACAGGTTAATAGGTTCATAGGTTGATACTAGGCTATCTGCCCTAGGGCATTTATAAGCCTAGCCAGAGTGTGTTTGGCTTTCGCCACCCTTTTAGATTAGTTGACTGTGCCTCTGTATAGTAGGTCACAGAAGGTAGCCCTTTTAAGGTTGGTTTACTGTACCTCTGTCAAGCAGGGACACAGAAGAGATCCCAGGGGTAAACTTATGATCTCCCATCCACTTGTCAAGATTTCTCTTGAAGAGGGTCAGTGAGGGGCTCTGCCTAACATGGATTGGGATTTTGTTCCAGAGTGAGGGGAGCCTCTGGGATATGAATCTGTCCCTCCAGTATGTCCTATTTATTTCTGTGCTGTGGTTCAAGTCCCTGAACCATGTAGCTCTAAGGGATTGGGATTTCCTGAGGTGAAGCATGTCCATTAATTCTGGGTTGGACATGGCTTTATACGTCAGACACAGATCGCCTCTGAGTAGGCAGCATGCAACTGAGTAGAGCTGGGGTTTCTTTAGTCGAACTGCATAGGGCATCTGTTTGAGTCCCTTGAGCCTCTTGGTGAGGTACTTTTGGGGTCTTTCCAGTTGCTGCAGGTGTCGGGTAAGGTACATCCCAAATGGTGCATTGTATTCAATTATGGGCCTGATAAGTGATGAGTAGAGGGGCACAATGACCTCTCTTGATCTAGATGTGAACCCTTTCACGATAAGGTGGGCTATATAGAAGGTCTTTCTAACCACTCTGGCAACGTGATTGTCAAAGGAGAGATTGCTATCTACTTGGGTCCCCAAGTCCCGAATTACTTCTTCCGTACTTAATGGATTACCACCTATGTGGTAATTTGTGGGCACTTTGATTTTCCCAAAGGGGATGACTATGCACTTTTTGGCATTTAGCTTTAGGCCATGGCTCTGGCACCAGTTATCCGTCTCTGTGAGACCCTTTTGGGGGATGCTTGTGTCAGCCAGAGAGTCGATTATGGCACCCAGTTTGCAGTCATCTGTGAACTTGGTCAGCCATAGTCCACCCGTGTTAGCCTGTACCTCGGAGAAATATATACCGAACAAGAGAGATCTCAGGACTGAGCCTTGTGGGATGCCACTTGTAACTGGTTTAGAGTCTGACATGGCACCTGCTATTCTGACCATATGGGTTCTATCCCTGAGCCAGTTTGCAACCCATCTTGTGACATAGGGATTGATATTTAAGCTGGTGAGCTTATTTATGATGCCCGAGTGGGGTATTGTGTCGAAGGCTTTTGCGAGGTTCAGGTAGGCTGTGTGGACTATCTTCCCTTCATCTATGGCTTTGGTAACTGTTTTAAAGAAGTCGACCAGGTTCAAGAGGCAAGATCTGCCCTTAACAAAGCCAAATTGGGTAGGGTCCAGTGTCTGGAGGTTCCCAATGTCTTTGTTTAAGATCTCCATGATGATACGCTCCATAGCTTTGCAGACCAGGCTAGTCAGGCTTATAGGGTGATAGTTTCCGGGGTCTGTTGTGGCACCACCTTTGTGGAGTGGCACCACTGTTTCTGTACGCCATTCGTTGGGTACATATCCTGTAGTAAGGCTGAAATTGAACAGTGACTTTATATGAGGGTTTAGTTCTTCTTGGAGCTCATGTAAGATGCAGCCCGGGACACCGTCTGGTCCCATTGATGCTGTGTTTTTTGCTTTGGAGAGGGCAGCTCTCACCTGTGCATCTGTGATCTCAGGAAGGCTACACTCTGTTGGGATAGACATTTGCTCTTTTGTGGGGGGAAGGTGGGAGAAGCTTGCACTGAACCTTTCTTCCAGGATGTTGGCAATGTCTGTGGGTTCAGTGTATTTCTTGTCATTTTGCACTAACTCAGAGCATATCTGGGAGTTGCCTCCCAGGTTCCTGACATAACTAAAAAAGGCCTTGTGATTATCTTTAGTGTCTTATGCAATTTTCCTTTTGAAGCTGGCCTTAAATGATTTAATGAGGGATCATAGTTTCTTGCTAGTACTGATCAGAGACGTTTTCCCTTTTTGGGATTTTGCTCTATCATGTAGTAGCTTTCTCCTTCTGTTGTATAGCTTATTTATGGCCGGTGTCCACCACACAGGTCTCCTGCCTTTGGAGGAGTGAGTCTTGGTTTTATTTGGGATAGCATGCTCCATGCATTCCTGTAGGTGTCCATAGAATGCTTTTGTAAAGGATTCTGTGTTTTGGGCCGTATTTTCCACTGGCCCGGGGGCTTTCAAGGATTCCACCTTGGTTTTGAGAAGTGTGAAGTTTGCTTTTGAGAAGTTCTTCAATGTGGTTTTTTTGGCTGGGGGTGGGGGCGGAATATGGATGTCCAGTGAGATTAGTTTATGGTCTGATCTTACCAATGAGGGGTATACCTCTGGTGTGGAACATAGAGACCCCATGTTGGTAATGACCAGATCCAATATGTTTTCCCCTCTTGTGGGAGTGGTGACCAGTTGTTCCATAGCATTTGAGTTTATAAATTCTAGGAACCGTTGGGCGAGGGTGTTTGGGCTTGAGTAGTTTTCCCAATCAATGTTTGGGTAGTTGAAGTCACCCAATATAATGGTGTTTGGAGATACCTTCATATTCTCCAGTGTTCTCAGGAAAGCTGAGTGGGGTTCCTGTGTTTGGGAGGGTGGTCTGTAGCAGGCTACAAACTGAAAGGCAGTTTTGCCCACTGTTAGTTGCACATGGATGGTCTCCGATGCTTCATGCAGTGCCACTAACCTGGAGGTGTGGGTATCTTTGATAAATATTGATACTCCCCCTCCTTTTGTGGTTCAGTCCGAGTTTTGGGGCCAAAAAACATGGCATGAAGTATAACCTGTTAGTGCTGGGGTGCTCTCGGGAGCCTTGAACCAGGTTTCTGTTACTGCACAGATATCGATATTCTCCATACTGAGGAGAGTCTTGAGTGCGTGCATCTTGAGGTTTAGACTTCTGGCATTGAGCAGCATTACCCTTAGTTTTTTTTTCTTTGTGTTGTCTATGGAGGTGGGTTTATCTTTTGAGCCTTGTCTAAAAAAGGCACTATGGGGGAGGCAAGAGCCTTTGCCAGTATTCGAAAACCTAGGAGTGACAGGTGCAAGCCGTCCCTAGTGAAGCAACGTGGCTTGTCGAGCATGTCATCCCAGGCTAACAGACACTGGATCCCCTTTGAATGACACCAATACTTTAGCCAATTTTTAAAATTGATCATTTTGTCTATATACTGTGACATCATTCTTGGTGAGGGCAAGATGCTACTCAAGGTCAGGGTCATACAGGCCTGGGCTACATGATCAGAGAGCTCCTCTATGTCTCTTTTCATGTAGTCCAGGGAGGTACATCTCAGGTCATTCACACCAGCATCGACAATGATGGAGTTATATTTGTACTTGCTTTGGAGTGACCTGAGTGCTTGTGTTATGTGGCGGATCGTGGCACCCCGACAGGCAGCTTACAGTGACCTTCTCCTTGTTCAGTATGGTGAGTGGGACATCAGTGTGTCTGACAATAGAGTCACCTATTACAAGTGTATTAGGTGTGTTCTTTAGCCTTAAGGGCTGTGACTGTGTGGCACACTGACTTTGTGAGCTATGTGCTGCATGGGTATTGTTTCGTTGTAGGGGTTGCTTGGATATCTGCTTTGGAGGTCTCTGCTGCTTAGGCAGATTTTTATTTAGAGCCTCCGAATATGTTTTTGTGTGTTTATGCGTTTGGTTTGCTGATGCGGTATGTCCATGTGAGACTAGATTTGTGGTGTGTGTGTGGTTACCATCCCCTTCTGACTGGCTGTGCCAGTACTGGGTTGAGAGCACTCAGCCTCCAGTTTGGCTTTATAGTTGCATCTCTCACATATATTTGAGCTTGTTGGGAGGAGGACAGGGTGGTCTGTATACATAAGGCAGTTGTAACATTGCCTCAAGATTCCCAGATTCACCAGCTGGACTGGAGAGTAAACCCGAAACTGACCTTTGGACATGCCTGAATAATATAGGGAACTACTTATTGACTGATCAGAATGAACCAATAGGGAGCAATTACTTAAAAGGAGTATAAGAGGGTGTAGTGCTTATGTTTATTAGTGTTTACCTATGAGATTACTTATACGAGCAAGTGCAGGGCTTTAGAATGAAAATAGAGTGCTTATTTTGAGATTTAGAGCAGTTCTAAGGGAAAAAAGTGAAAAGCAGACTTTGTGGAGCCAGGAATAGTTTAAACCTGTTTAAGCGGCGCTGCCCGACGCTGCTCTGTGCACAAGACTGCGCAAAAACAGAGTTGCAGGGTTTTAAGAGAGAGAGATCAAGGAGTTTGGAATTGACCCAAAATGGCCAATAAAACTACAGTTTCTAGGCAGTAACCACTCCTACAGGGACAGGCAGGCTGCTCAGTGTTAACCACTGCCACTGGTGAACACAGAGACTTCCCTTTAGCCCAAGTAAGCACTGGCCTCCAAGAAATTTACAAACAGTTCAGAACAGCAACTCTGTAATTGAACTTTTTTTTAAATTATAGAAAGTGGGAAAATAGCAAGAATTTTTTTTTTGTTTTTGTTTAAGGATAGCAGAGACACACAAGTAGCAAACTAGTCAGAACAGTGCAATAAATGACCCCAACACGTGTGTGCTAGGTCAGAGGCAGGTAAAATGCAATTTTAAGAAAAAACGATGTTAAATTAAGTGCAACACAAAAAACGCAGTAAACAGGCTCTAGGTTTGTTCTAAATACTGTTTCTAACACAGATATCAACTTTTGCTATCAAGAAAACACCAAAAAGTAGGCAGCAATGCAGTTTTTCTAAGAAGTAAATCAGAAGAAAATACTTAAAATCTCAAAAGTGACTCCTTTCTTCTCTCAGCATTTTCTCCTCTTGGTAGGTGCTTCAGCAACAACTATCATGCCTGGAAAGATGCCAAAACCACGCAGCTGCAGGGTTTTAATAGAGAGAGATCAAGGAGGTTGGAATTGACCCAAAATGGCCAATAAAACTACAGTTTCTAGGCAGTAACCACTCCTACAGGGACAGGCAGGCTGCTCAGTGTTAACCACTGCCACTGGTGAACACAGAGACTTCCCTTTAGCCCAAGTAAGCACTGGCCTCCAAGAAACTTACAAACAGTTCAGAGCAGGAACTCTGTAACTGAACTTTCTTTTAAATTATAGAAAGTGGGAAAATAGCAAGAATTTTTTTTTTTTTTTTTGTTATTGTTTAAGGATAGCAGAGACACACAAGTAGCAAACTAGTCAGAACAGTGCAATAAATGGCCTCAACATGTGTGTGCTAGGTCAGAGGCAGGTCAAATGCAATTTTAAGAAAAAAATGATTTTAAATTAAGTGCAACACAAAAAAATGCAGTAAACAGGCTGTAGGTATATTCTAAATACTGTTTCTAACACAGATATCAACTTTTGCAATCAAGAAAACACCGAAAAGTAGGAGGCGATGCAGTTTTTCTAAGAAATAAATCAGAAGAAAATACTTAAAATCTCAAAAGTGGCTCCTTTCTTCTCTCAGCATTTTCTCCTCTTGGTAGGTGCTTCCACAACAACTATCAAGCCTGGAAAGATGCCAAAACCATGCGGCTGCAGGGTTTTAATAGAGAGAGAGATCAAGGAGTTTGGAATTGACCCAAAATGGCCAATAAAACTACAGTTTCTAGGCAGTAACCACTCCAACAGGGACAGGCAGGCTGCTCAGTGTTAACTACTGCCACTGGTGAACACAGAGACTTCCCTTTAGCCCAAGTAAGCACTGGCCTCCAAGAAACTTACAAACAGTTCAGAGCAGTAACTCTGTAACTGAACTTTCTTTTAAATTATAGAAAGTGGGAAAATAGCAAGAATTTTTGTTTTGTTTTTGTTTAAGGATAGCAGAGACACACAAGTAGCAAACTAGTCAGAACAGTGCAATAAATGACCCCAACACGTGTGTGCTAGGTCAGAGGCAGGTAAAATGCAATTTTAAGAAAAACTATTTTAAATTAAGTGCAACACAAAAAATGCAGTAAACAGGCTCTAGGTATGTTCTAAATACTGTTTCTAACACAGATATCAGCTTTTGCAATCAAGAAAATGCCAAAAAGTAGGCGGAACATCAGGTAGGAACCTGGTAGGAACACCAGTACAGGCAAATAGACATGCCCACATCAAGACAGCATCCACATGGAGTATGATCAATGTAATCAGGTGACACACGCACACATATATGGTGATAATATCCGCTCACCATTGAGTGTCACATGTGTGTGACATAAACACGTCAGTGTCATGTAGGTTTGCAAATACAACTATTTAAACATAATAAATACGATACACATGTATGTTCAGCTGTAGCTCTGTATGCCTCTGTGAGTTACTGTGACCTGTCTCCATCATTATGTCTTCCAGGTATGCCGCATGCAAGGCTACCCCCTTTTACCCACTTGGAGGATGAGGCCCTCATGCCATACCTACTTGACAATCATGATATCCTGTTCAGCCATGTGCCACAGGATGCACAGCAGTGAAATGCCCTGTGGATGGAACTTCGCAGGAGGGTTAATGTTGTGGGTGGCCACAACCGCACATACCAGCAGGTGCGGAGACACTGTACAGACCTCATTAGATGGGTGAAACAGCATGCGAATGCAATTGCCAGGGAACAAGGTGCAACAGGTGGTGGACCACCAACCCAGCCCCACTCACACATACCGAGGAGCTACTGGCCAACCTGGGGACACCTGCAGACCCACATCCACAAGCCTTAGCTGATATTGTTGAGGTGGGTGTCTCTCAACCACTGAGCCTGGAGTTGCCTAGTAAGTCAGTACTGCACATATAACAACTATATTCCATATAGTTGCATGTGTCACTGTACAATATGTAATGTAACATCATATGCAAGGCATGTATACACACATGCCACATACTATAGTATGCTACTCTGTGTATGAAAACATGTGCATACACCATAGTATAGTCTAATGTACTGGTGTATGTGTTAACATGCACATTGCACCCTGTAGCCATTATACAGGCGTGAATAATGCTCATACTGCTGTGTTACTCCTATTTAGGTACCTCTGGCGTTCCGCTGTGACAGCAGCCCATTGCATGTGAGACTGTTATTATTTATCAGGAAATGTAATGCACAGATCTATCTGCCATGTGGTCATTTACAACATGTGCACATAATGTATGGTCCTGTCATGATATACAGGTCAGACCTGCAAGGTATCACAATGCCTACCCATGTGCAAAACTTGCAAACGATGTAAATCATCTCACCAACATGAATCCTCACATACTGTCATTGCCAGATGTGTTGACAGCTGTGCATACAATGGTGGAGGTGCTGTTCACTGTAGGGACATGTACTACAGATCAGAACTACACATGTGGGGAATACAAACAGTACAACACAGTGGGCTGGAGTATGGCCAGCCCACAGGATTCACTGGTGTGGATCATAGCCCTGCTATGAATGTCACACAATGTGAAGTGCTATCTTGATATGTCCATGACATCTAGTGGCCTGGCTAAAACACTGCCTACCTAACCTGAAAACATATCCCACATACCACCCTTTGTCTGCATAGCCCTGTCGTCGGTGGAGCATATGACATCTGTGGGTGTATGCCATATTGGACAACACAGACATGTGAAATAGATGCCTGTCACAATAATTTGGCCAACACATGTACACACATGGCCATGGAGGATGGCCAGAGACAAGGAGCAACACACACAGTAGACGTGATGTGCTTGTGTGTACACCCTGTTGTACAATGGCTACACATGGTCCAACTATGGCCTTTGTGTAATGGTTATATTGTAGATGTGGAACACTAGACATCCTAAAGGCCTATGCACATCTTGTGTAGGCGTAACATCAATCCACCACATAAGATGTGTTGAACATCTTGAGGATGGCATGACATTACAGTAGTCACATGTAAGTATCCACATCAGCCCACAGATACAGCACATTCCCCTTGCTGGTATCGGACATCAATGTCATACTTGCTCCTCGTGTGTGTGTGTGTGTGTGTGTGTGTGTGTGTGTGTGTGTGTGTGTGTGTGTGTGTGTGTGTAAGTGTGTGTGTGGTACACAGATGTCATGTGGGACATGGTGTACCAACATGTCCGCCATGTCTGGCCATAGTTGCCAGGCAGCAACAATATAGTTACAGATGTGCAGGGGTGTCATCCGTATACCCATCAGTGACCTGTGTCACAACTTCCACATCATAGTTTAGTGTGTATACACTTCAGTGAAGTGGGTCACATTCCACAGTATATATGTACTGTATATGAGCACAGTCATGGCTATGAACTGTGTCTGTAACTCACACTGTATAGCAATAGAGATGCCTCATGATTCCCTGCAATGGCCATGCACATCAGCTAAATATGCAGTATATCTGTAGGGCGGACAGACAACACTGCATTGGGACAACATTGTCCCACTGTATATTTTACAGGACACCATTGTGTTAAACATGTATGCATGTCATTGCACACATCAGCAAAGCACGTCATACTACATATGATTGTCAAGGTCATATGCCACACATCAGGCAGGTGTACTGTTAATCTGTGCTGGTCTATATGGTGTAACACAGGGATGTATGCTAACTACTACTATGATTGTGTAATTTGCATGCCATCTGCTATGAAACATGCATGCTGTTGTGTGCAACCCAGGGATGTATGATAACTACTACTATTATTGTCTGCGCTGCATGCCATCTGCCGTATCACATGCATGTTGCATGCCTTCTATCATATCACATGCGTGTGTGTCTGTGTGCATGTCTGTTGTATAGAATGCAATGTACAGTTCTTGTCTGTCCTCAGAGGTGATGTAGGTGTGTTGTGCTCCTGCGGTACATCTGATGTTAGTGTCCCCACAGACTCTAGCAGTGATGATGAACGTATGATTGATTCACAGGCAGAGTTGTCAGGGGCTGAAACTGTGCCATTGGTTGCCATTCCAGCTATACCCCCCTCATCCCTGTACACAGATCCCATGCTTGCATATACCCCATCACCAATGGCCATAGAGGAAGGACAGTTGCCATGTGGTAGCTTAAAACAGGAACGTGTGGGGGCTATGGGAGGTGTGCCTGCACACCATGGTGTCAGCCAACTGACTGGTGGTGGCCCACACAGGCACGTGGCCAGTGCTGCTCGTAGGAGGACCTCTGTCCAACATGCTCCTGCAAGACAGAGCGCAGCAGCTGGTGTCACCAGATGCATGTTTCAGGCAGTAATGGAGCCACAGGCATGTGCTAAATGGCACAACAGAGAAGATCAGAGGCTTCAGAGGGCTGTTGTCTGTTCTTTAAACAACAACATCCAGGCAATGATAAATGCTCAACAGCAGATTGCTCAAGCGCTGGATAGACAGTTGGGTGACATGGTTGGAGTCCTTGTCTGTGGCATGACAATCCATGAGCGTGAGCTGTCTGCATTGGAACATCTGGTAGGAGTAAGGCATCAGGCATATGGACGTAGCCCTGCTACATCACCTGTTTCAGGTCTACGTGTATGAGCTACCTCACATATCTGCTCCCATAGTGGCAGTAGCATCAGCAGTGCATCTGGTGCTGTGCTGTCCACACCACGACACAGCAGGCCATGTGCACGTGGCCCAGGACGGTCCCAACATGGACCTTATCATCACAATGAACAAAACATGCTGGAGGGATAAGTTCCTGACCCAGAGACTCCCCATACTCTGGAATAGACTGCCCATACATGTCAAGCAGAGCACCTCATTGGCACTCTTCAAAAGGAACCTTGATGATTGGATGGGAGATAGGAAATTCACCCCGGGGATCATGTCAGTCGCCCTGCCAGACAGGGGCCCAGAGAAGTAAATATTGTGGTAAAAATTTTCCGGGGAATTGTTATGGCTAGGCTTGCATAGGCCTTAGGGCCGATAGCCTAGTACCAACCTATGAACCTTTGAACATGGTTCCAGTGGACAAGTGACATAAGACAGTACCCAATCTGCACCTCTGCCTGGTAGTGCCTGTGCAACCCCTGGCAGGCACAGGTCACATGTCCATGTCCAGACACTGTGAAATGTAAAACCTCACCTGTACAGTCTGCAGCTGTCAATAATACCCCTTTGGAGGCCAGACACATGTCAGAACTGTGTGCATACATACACACACACACACACTGGAAACATATGAAGGGCACCACAACACACACATGCATAACATCCACACACAGCCAATTAGATCAAAGGCCCTAACCCACACACATGATGTCATCCAATGGTGCAGCCTAGGCCTCTGGCAAACATTATCACCCTGTGCATATGATGATGCCTGTGTCACATCCCTGAAATCCACACCATCGGTGCAGGGACATGCTCATATGGTCTTATGCACAGGGTGAACAGACTAGGAAGATAAGTGTAGTTTACAATTGTTGAGTACTGTTGACAGGCAGCAGAAATACCATGTACTACAGGTGTACAATGCATTTCGTACTGTTAACTGTATGTGTCTTGTTTAATTTCAGTAACTGCATGTTGGTCATGATGTTCTCCTGTCCTCCTTTAGGTCTAATTGCACATGCTGGTGGATGTCAGTGTTTGCAGTTAGTGTCCCATATGTCACTGTGGACTACTAACAGGTATGTATGACTATACCAGCATGCACCATGTAGCTGCCACATACCAGAGAGAATGTCCCATATTACAAACACGTCTACTGATCCAAGAGCATGATAGCTGTGTATTAAGCTACTGTGGCTACAGACATGACATCCATAAAGGGTGACATCGCAGGTACAGTTACATGGAGTGGTGAGGTAAGAGAGTGGTCTAGCTGATTACAAAGGTAGAGGCCAGTGGGAAGTGTGATGCCTCACTGGGAATCAGTAATACACATTCCCATGACAGGATGCCAACACACAACTGCACCTACACACACAGGTATTGACACACATGTATTCAGTGTCACAGTAACACACCCACACACTCACGAATTCACCGACACAGTAACACACACTTGCACACAGTTGCTACTGGTGAGGTGAGGACCCCTGCCTATGTGCAAATCATCATTACAATACTGTGCTCCTACATGACGCGCCACAGAGAATACACATGTACAGGTAGTCAGTATGGCCTAAGATCGGGGACATCAACATGGATAGTAGAATGCATCACCTGGATGGGGGGAGGGGTCTTATCAGTTCAATATGGTAACATACATCCTCACCCCAGGAATCAGACAGCCCTACATACACACACTGTGGCATTCAGTATTGAATACACCTATGTCACGCACATACAGATACCTCACATGTGTGAGATACATGCCCCTGCCTATGTCCTGCTTTCTACATTGCAGTCTGTACAGATGTGTACACTAGTGTACAGGAGAGTGAGTAACAATTGAGATGTATTCCCCACCATACATGACATATATGGACACACACGCAACCACACATGCCAGTACTGTGAATCTCAGACCTGCCTAGCTCATGATATGTATGACAGATGTACAACAGTATTCATGCAGTACAAACTGTACTGAGGCTTTCTGTGGCAATAGTGCTGATTTATGCACACGGGACATCTTATCTATTAACAGGTGTCAAGTGATCTACCTTCGCTGTCACCCTGACTGCTGCCTAGGTTGTGTGTTATGTCCTTCAATTAATAAAACCATTGCTTACCGGTTACACAGGTTATTGTAGGACTGTTAGTGACACACCTGTGAGCTGTCCACAGCAAACATCCATCTGCAAAGATGCCCCACCACTTAGTTATTTCCACACATCTGTCCATACCTGATGTACATCTTTCCATACATTCAGCATATCACCATATACAGTTGGCAATGTTGAGGCTGCATTGCAACTGCATGATGTACTAGGATACACATCACCTGCATACATCAGCAACTGCACATGCATGTTATCTGAATGCACAACACTACATGTACAGGTGTGTAGGTCCTACAATCCTGACATTTGAGCATGTTTGTAGGCATTGCAATTGGTGGACATGTGTAATGAGATACATGACACATGGACTGTTGTATGATATGATGGGTGTAATGGGTGACCGGTACAGAGGGAATGTTACCTCTGTCAACATTGATATCACACCTTATGTACTGCTAGCATTCAGCAGCCATGGACCTACATTCCATGTGCACGTGTGTAATGGCTGTAGCCACCTGTTTGCACAAAGGACAACAACAGCTATGCTATTTACATGTACGATGTGTGTGTGTGTGTGTGTGTGTGTGTGTGTGTGTGTGTGTGTGTGTGTGTGTTTGTGGCATGTACATACCCAGAGCAGGTACATATATGTCATATCCATACATGAGGGTGTGTACTGGTGTACAGCAACAGTCATCTGCTAATGGTGGAATGTACCGAGGGCCCCTGGTATGTGTACAGCTGACCTGGTTACAGACAGTGGTATCATTGCATTGCATAACACATGATGCAACTGTGTCAGTACATGAGTACTCTCTACAGTTGATGTAGAGCTTGGTACAGTACACAGGTCAAGGGTCACATGGTGGTGTACACTTATATGTCCTGCAACATGTATGAATGTGTGTTGGTGGTCCAAATGCATAGTGGTGTCTGAGGTTTACATCCTAGAATGCAACATGTGACACTGTGTCCTGCACATGACTGATCTGTGATGCCTTTCATGGGGGTACCTTTCAGTACATGTGAGTGGCCTTTATGTATGTGGGGACACCACTTGCAGCGGTCTGTACCTGTGTTAGGGCCCACATGTCTGGTTCTGATGTATATGGTGGTAGTGCTAGGTTCTGAGGTATATGGAGGTAGTGCTATTGTGCACTACAGAGCCATCAGCCATCAGACAGGTGTTCCTCACTGAACAGATGTCAGTACTCTCCATTGTTGGATCTACATTGACCAGCTGTGATTATGGATGCTACACATCTAGCACTGGTTAGCATAGGAAAACAATGCAGTTGTCCTGTAGGTGTCAGGGAGTTATCCTGTGTTTAGGACATTTGCCTTGGAATGGCACTGTGTGGGCGGATGTGACTTGGGTATTGTCTCCACTCCCTTGAATCATGGATGCATGTGATATGTGTCAAAGGCCTGGCTACTGTCAGCCAAGTCATCCCAGAATGACAGCAGATGTTGTGTAAAAGGCCGGTGTCAATTATATGTAGAGCAGCGTTCCTGCTAACAATGACAACTACTAACACCAGAGCCCATTACAATGTGTCCTTTACGTCTATCTGTAATAGCATGGCCACTGTGGCCTTCCGTGTTTACTAAGTGTATGAGCATGCCCAGTACATCCTTATGTAGATGGACGCATAGTAGTGCATTCCGAACAGCCCTGTGCTACTAAGTGTGTGAGCATGCCCCCTGTTCTACTAAGTGTATGAGCATGCCCAGTATATCCCTGTGTAGATGCACACCTAGTGCATTCCGAACAGCCCTGTGCTACTAAGTGTGTGAGCATGTCCAGAGACACTTTGTGTCAGTTATGTGCCTCTGTGTATGGGCATGGCCATTGTAACCCTGTATAGTGGTAGTAGTCGTCCATTCCACAGATGGGCATACTCCAGGTCAGGATGGATTCCTACTTTAAACACACAGTTTCACAGGTATGTACATCTTAACTGCCAGCATCTCTGTTGATATCTGCATTCGTAGAAGGTCATAATGACAGCCTTGAAATTTGTAGTCTGTGTGGTGCGACTCGTAAGTATGTAGTATTGTAATAGTAATATCTAAATAGGCAGGTGTGCCATTCCCACCACTGGCGTGTGTGTGTGTATGTCTGTCCCCATTTTCCAGAGGACTGTAAATTGCTTTTATACTGCTCACACTCCATACAATTCATATACCCACCTTTGGCAGGGCAGATGATGACACCCACCTACAAATACACCTCTGGGAGTGCTGTGCCCCAGTAATATCGGTAGTGCATTCTGTAACTGCGTAATGCTGTAGTGTAATAAAGTAGTTAGGTCAGTGCTCTAGTCCCACACTTGCTGTGTATGTGTGTCCCCGTTTGCCTGAGGACTGAGTAATGCTTTTAGACTGTTCACACTCCATACATTTCTTATACCCACCTTTGGCAAGGATGATGATGTCACCCATCTACAAATACACATCTGGGAGTGCTGTGTCCCAGTAATCTTGGTAGTGCATTCTGTAACTGTGTAATGCTGTAGTGTAATAAAGTAGTTAGGTCAGTATTCTAGTCCCACACTTGCCGTGTGTGTGTTGTGCGTGTGTCCCTGTTTGCTCGAGAACTGAGTAATGCTTTTAGACTGCTCACACTCCATACATTTCTTATACCCACCTTTGGCAAGGCTGATGATGTCACCCATCTACAGGTATACCTCTGGGAGTGCTGTGTCCCAGTAATCGCAGTGGCGCATTATGTAACTGCGTAATGCTGTAGTGTAATAAAGTAGTTAGTTCAGTGTTCTAGTCCCACACTTGCCATGTGTGTGTCTACCTGAGGACTGAGTAATGCTTTTAGACTGCCACACTCCATACATTTCTTATACCCACATTTGGCAAGGATGATGATGTCACCCATCTACAAATACACCTCTGGGAGTGCTGTATCCGAGTAATCGCAGTAGCACATTCTGTAACTGTGTAATGCAATAAAGTAGTTAGGTTGGTGTTCTAGTCCCACACTTGCTGTGTGTGTGTGTGTGTGTGTGTGTGTGTGTGTGTGTGTGTGTGTGTGTGTGTGTGTGTGTGCTTGCCCCCATTTGCCTGAGGACTGAGTAATGCTCTTAGACCACCACACTCCATACATTTGTTATACCCACCTTTGGCAAGGATGATGATGTCACCCATCTGCAAATACACCTCTGGGAGTCCTGTGTCCCAGTAATCTTGGCAGCGCATTCTGTAACTGTGTAATGCTGTAGTGTAATAAAGTAGTTAGATTGGTGTTCTAGTCCCACATTTGCCGTGTGTGTGTGTGTCCATTTGCCTGAGGACTGAGTAATGCTTTTAGACTGCTCACACTCCATACATTTCTTATACCCACCTTTGGCAAGGATGATGATGTCACCCATCTACAAATACACCTCTGGGAGTGTTGTGTCCCAGTAATCTCAGTAGCGCATTATGTAACTGCGTAATGCTGTAGTGTAATAAAGTAATTAGGTCAGTGTTCTAGTCCCACACTTGCCATGTGTGTGTGTGTCCCCATTTTCCTGAGGACTGAGTAAAGCTTTTAGACTGCCATACTCCATACATTTCTTATACCCATTTTTGGCAAGGATGATGATGTCACCCATCTGCAAATACACCTCTGGGAGTGCTGTGTCCCAGTAATCTCAGTAGCGTGTTCTGTAATTGCGTAAAGCTGTAGTGTAGTAAAGTAGTTAGGTCGGTGTTCTAATCCCAGACATGCCAAGTGTGTGTGACTGCCTGCGTGAGACAAATACAGTGCTTTGTAGTATTCACCGTAGTGCTTGCCCTAAATGCGTATTGCTGCAGTGTCATACGGTAGGGGTTTGTACACAGGACATGGCAAGTGTGTGTTTGTCAAATCCTGTGTAGAGGTGGCCGTGATTGTCTTATCATTGGACATATTTGGGAGCAGGTTTTGTAGTTTTCCTATATGGTACCCATCTTATGACACATTGGCTGCAGGAGTACAGCTGTCAGTCAGCCACGGGACTGTGTTGGCAAGCCATACCCATACATCTGGCAAAAGGCCTGGTGAACTAAGTATGCAGCCCTACTAGTACCCGGTATATGTCCCGCACCCATATGCCATGCACAAACAAACTTGCCTAGGATATCCCACTATGTTGCTAGTACCATGCACATTGAGGACAGATAGTAGGCATGGTGTGAATGCAGTGGCCTGCAGAGGACATGGCACCCTGTATAATGGTACAATAGGCACATATATGCAGACATTGTGCCTTCACTATGTTCCACACTGAATGCCTGCAACATATGTGGTGCCATCAAATGTGATCCACAAAGGCCAGACAATGCTGTACACATCTGCCCTGTATGGACCCATGCCACTGACACCACGGAATACCTGTATCATACTATCCATGCAGGTGCAGGGCTGACCTGCTCACTATAAGCAGGTTTTGCCACACCATGCCAGTATTGGCATATTGAGGTATAACAGGCTGTGTACACAACATGTGTCTGCCAAACCAGGTATACCTGTACATGTCACTGTACAGTATTGTGGGACATGCACATCCCAGGCAATGTCCATGTGAAGGACTATCAAACACAGGCATGGCATGCATTACAAAACTATGGCCCTACACATTGGTAACCAGGATGTTGGGCCAGATAATGCAGTACCCATCTGTGTGGGACATTACAGACACTACACCCCTGCACTACACACCATTGTCGGGTGACACGATTCCAAGGATTACCCCTCACCCAGCCTTGTACAGCCATCTTGCACAGCCAAACACTACACACCCATGGAGCAATGCATACCTATATGCCAGTACTGGCACCCTGTGTCTGCATGTGGGTTGTGATGCTCCCAACCACAGTCACTCCCAGTATAAATCTCATTGGCATCCCAATGTTTGTCAAGCACTTTCACATGCCCTAGCCCATAGAACCTCCAGATATCCTCTGTAGTGCATGTGGTCCTGTGCATTACAGCAGTGTGGCAAACTAAGTAGTTACATTATGTATTTGTGGCCCTGGCAAAGGTGTCAATGAGTGTCCATTAGAGAGTGTGGTTGTGGTGAAAATGGCATCCATTCATGTGGACAGACATGTGTGTCACACTTAATGTATGTCTACTATACCTGTTGCAGATGTCACTCACCTACACACATGTTCTTACAGCACAGCAACATGTCACCTTTGTGGCACATGTAGTAGCGTCATGCTCATGTAATAGTAATGAGTAGTCATGGGTTTGACCTCTGTACTGTTCAGCGTGTGGCAGATGATGCTTATGGTTAAGTCTCCAAGCCCTTCCCTGGTGTACATTGCCTGTCCCACCCACACACTCTCTGGTGGATGTGCAGGTGTACACCTGCACAGCAGCAGCATGTGTATTGTAAGTGATGGAAATGGTCAGGTGATGGCCTCTGCACCTATTGCAGTCCTCCTCTAGCTGATTGCATGTGGTAGAGCTGTGACGGTGTTCCCATAGCTATCCGCATGATAAACACAGTACACTATCTAGGGAAACATGTTGTTATCTGGCCACGACAGTCGCTGTGAGTGGTACCTGGATATGATGTTCTGACATGGCATCACAGCTGATATCTGGATGTACCTCAATCATTTTCCACAGTGGCAAATAGCCTAAAGACAGGAGGGTGATGTGCCACACATGACTACAGCATGTAAGTGTAGCTATGCTGCATTGAGACTACTGCCTGTTTAACATATGTGTGGTAATGGCTATTCTGCATGTTATAATACAGACATGACAGTACTCTGTTCATGAGGGACCCCCATCTGTAGGGCCATCTGTGAACTGGTCAGTGTATGCAGCCATTTGTTTCCTGTGTTACACACTGAACACACATTTCTGCACAGCAGAAGCATGGCGTGAGGATTGCGGACAGTACATGATGATAGGGATGTGTTACTGCCATCGCATTCCTGACTGGACATGTGTCCCATGATACAGTGGTATGACAGACACTGTGTGGGATTCCCAGTGACAAGCCAATGATGGGCAACTATTCATAGCTGCGGTCACACGTCTACTACACATTGTACAGTTGGCATGCAGTATATATGCATGTGTTGTGCTCCCTCTGCAAATGTATACCATCTGTTGTGTTGGGTTGCTAGTGATATCTATGCATACTGTCATAGGTAATCCTGTATGCTGTTGTCTATCACTAAGCTATATGTTGGTTTAAAATGCAACACCATAGGCTGAATGGGTTGGGAGGTCCTGGCAGAACCTCCTGTCCCACTTCAGCTGACCATAGCACTGGGTACTAGCACATGTGGGGCCCAGCCATAGACATCAACCTCTGTTGGCTCTGCACCACCTTCTGGTGGCAACACCACTGAGGATGTCCCCCTGGGAGCAGGACCAGACAGGTACATATCTGCTGTTGTGCGGTCCCGGACATGTTGCATTGGTGGCTCCCTCAGGGGTTACAAAGCCAGATATGCCAGTTCAAGGGCGGAGTGTCACATTTACAGTGTGATGCTGCCCCTCCTGGACAGCCCCCAGCACTGCCTCCTTTGCAGCTGTGTAGGTGCAGTGGCAGTTGCCCATGTCTGGGGACCTCCATCCCACTGTTCCCATGGGCTTTTGAATGCCGAAGACCCATCCCCATCCAGGGTGTATCCCCCCACATGTGTCATATACTAACCCTGTATGCTGTCTTTTCTGTGATCCTACCTATCCTCTTTAGCCATACCTACACTCCTTCCCCAACTTCTGACCCTCATCTACAGATGCATAAGGCCAATCAGCTCCTAGGACAACATCTGCCCTATACATAGCTGTCCATTACACACATGTGCCCACTGGACACATGAAACCCTTGTAATATGCATCACAACATACTCCTGTTATCCTCACCCCTGTCCCTCAGGCGCATGATCCTGGTATGCACATCACTCCCACATGGTCCAGGTATACGTGATGAGGATGACCCCATTGTACAAACAACACTACCGGTCCCTCTATGGTTACCCCATTTACCTTTATCATGATGATGATGTTGCACACAGCACCTTGCAAAAGTACTGTTCACACATAATGATTGGACAGGTACTGTTGTGTTAATGTACATTACATGCACAGAGTGATGTATACGGCAAATGTGCAACTATTTGCATGTATGACGACACGTGTCTGTCTGAGGGTGTCTTGTGATCACAAAGAGCAACACCACTACATAATACAGGCACCGCTGGTGTTTCCCATTACATTCGTTTGTAATGCTTTGTTGCCACATGGTATGTTCCTGATATATCTCTATATATATGTACCTATATGCTGGACATAAACACTCACATGTACATCTACATGATGGGATACATTCCTATACTTTTGAATGACTGCGCTGTATGATATGTTTGTGGTACTGTCCGTTGTCTGTATATCTACTATGGCGTATTGGTAATACACATTAGCTGTGTGCGCAGGGTCCTGGTTCCGACCCTTGCAAAGGATGTTTATTTATTTACAGGGCAGAACAAGACCATTGGATATGGAGGGAGTAGGGCACATTAAAGCAGTTGGGAGCGGGTGTGCATGGGTTTGCATGGTGTTAAGCACTGCTGACCTTTGGTTACAGCCTCTTACACTCGGTTAGCCTCTACATTGCTTTACCAGTGCAATACTCGCATACTGGTAGCCAAACCCGCTTACACCCGCTCACTCCCGCACTTGCAAATGCACCAACATTGGTGCTTACATCTGTCACTCACACCCCTGGGTGGGAGCGAGGAACATAATATTACCTTGTGATGCCTATTACATCGGACTGCATGACTACAGTATTGGGATTGGCTGCCCATTAGGTGACGGCATCGCGTTCGACAGTATGGAATCAGCAGCCTGTCCAGTGAATCATTCATATTTGTGTGTACCTTATACAATGTGCTCCCACCTTGTGATGCCTATTACATCAGACTACATGAATACAGTATTGGGAATGGCTACCTATTAGGTGACAGCATGGTGTTCGACTGTACGGAATCAGCAGCCTGTCTGGTGAATTAATCTTATTTGTGTGTTCCGCATACAATCTGCTCCCATCTGGTTGATACAGGGGAACCGTGACTCTTCAATACAAACAAGTAGTTGGGTTATGGGAGCCACATCCATTGGCTGAGTCATGCTACCACATACCTATTATAGGTTTACCACCTTTTCAATTGGCCAAGTTGGGACTTTAGGGTTACCACCTGTCCCACTGTTTCGAGGGACACTGTGAAAATAATCAAGACATAGCAAATGTCTCGATTACAGGACATTATTATATTCTACGTTTCATTAATAGTTGCATAAAACAGTTATTTTATATATGAAACTTATATATGTTATGTGAAGTAGCTTAAGCGATTCAAATGTAACTAGATTAAGCTTTTATTTGGGCAAATAAGTATAATCCTGTACTATGCATGGCGGTAGGTATGTTTTGTCCTGCAAAGTCTGACATTTCTGCAGAACATGTCCCACTTTGGCCATTTGGAAAGGTGGCAACCCTATAGGACCTGTATGTAGAGATGTCAGACTTTGCAGGGCAACACATACCCACAGCCAGTAGAAAGGGGAGTACTTCACTGTTTTGCCAAAATAAAAGGTTACTCTTGTAGCATTATAGTTGCTTATACTGTTACTTATAACATTTAGGTGTTTCAGGTACAAAATAATTGTTTTATGCAACTACTAGAGACAATATAGGTAATCTTTGTCCTAAATCACAATATATTTGCCATAATTACAGTTATTTTGCAGGACACAACTGCCCAAAGGGGAGTGTCCCTCGCAAAGGTGGACAGGTGGTAATCCCAACCCTATTATTCTATCAACTTTCTAAGGCAGTCGGCAGAACATGCACTTACTCTCACTATCAGACCTCTCATACGAATGGGGAAGAATGAACACTGAATCAGGGACACTGCATAATGACCTCAGTGACACATTTAGAAGGTTGGTGCTATTAACCTGACACACTGATGGACCCAGAGAACATATGTATTCATACACATTGTCTGAGGTACATGCTGTTTAGGACTCTTACATGTTGTCATTATTCATTACGTGTATTCTGCCACCTTTCCTCCTAATATCACTAGTTCTAGGAGGGTTTAGTTGGGACTGTGTTAGATTCTGATTCATAATCATGGACGTTCCTGGGAATCGGGGAAAGTTCAAGGATATGTTCCCTATGTGCTCCTCCAATGGTTTACGGACTGTCCAGTAGATGTGCTCTTAATGTTTGGGAGGTATGGGCATCTGCTATACCCACATTGGAATATTACTTACACCCAAGGGACAATCCTAATACATGTCAGCCAGCCAACACCTGCACCCCTAGGCCCATAATCGCATACCCATAGTTCCCCTACCTGCCACTACTCTACAGCACTCATCCTTACTGTGGGTGCAGGTGGGATATGAACACACCCCTACACACTGCCCACTCTCCCCGTGTCGGGACACATGTCGTACGTTGTGTCAACCCATGTGTTATCAGGCTTGCACAACCTACTGTTCCGTATACATCCTGGTCACAGTAGTCTTTACTCGCATTGCCTGGAAGAACAGAAATTTTGGTGTCCCACAAGGGATGTCGCTGTCCATGTTTAAAGTGTAGACCTTGTAGATCTCTCCCACTGGTAGTTTTCTGCCGGTGGTCTGGGAAGCAGTGTTGTAGCTACATTTATTGCGTGTCTGTATGTCTCACCGGCCTAGCTGGGGGAGGTGGGAGGTAGATGTTTGTTGATTGGACCTCCCAACAACATATGCCCAGTCTGAACATATGTTACCCGTAACTGCTGTAACATAACCTAGATATATACATGTGTATATTTACTGTAACATATATCTATTTACATTAATATATACAGATATATCTGCATATGTATTCATACATGTATATTCATATCTTGCTCTCACCCTCTCTATATGTATATCTATATATATATATATATATATTTATATATATATATATATACACACACACACACACACACACACAAATATATATATATATATATATATATATATATATATATATATATATATATAATTATATATATATATATATAGATATATATATATATATATATATATATATATATATATATATATATAATTATATATATATATCTGTGTGGCAATACATTTATCGCTCAAATGCACTTACAAATGCGTAATGGTGTTTATATATGCTTCACCAGCATACTAGTGCCTTATTCATTATAACACCGACACTTCACTCCAGTTATCTTGTAGTCAGTATGTAGCACATTATACAGCGGACAGATGTCGCTATATGTTATTGTACGGATTACGATGGTAATTGGAATGTGATAGTGTGATTCGACCTGTCCCTCTTCTGCACAGCCTATTATTCCATCTACTGTTGATGTTTGTATGGGCACATTCCTATTATTTATGTCAACAAATGGAATGCATGTGTTAAAGAATTTGTACTTCAACATATTGTTGTCTGCATGTGAGTATGCATATATACCTATTACAACCTAGCTGACCTCCACGGGGTGATCCATTAGAACCGGCCCATCCAACCATAGCACGCCTGGATCCATAATTGCATACCCATAGTTCCTCCACCCCACCCGTGTTGAATTTACATGCGTAACATCCTTTATCCACTTGTTTTCGCAGCCATGACCCACCTTTACAAATTGCCCTCACCAGAGCTTTTGGAGCCCTACACACATTTTGCCCCACCTCGTGTATTCACAGAGTCTCCCGCCATGTATGTTTGCACATACATGCGTTTCTTGAGATTATGGAATCCGGCCATTTGCCCTTTCCAATTTTTGGAGGTCCCAACATGGGACTACATTCTGTCTGTGTGTAAAGTAGACTTAGCAATTCAAAGATGTTACTCCCACTGGTAAAACCCTACCTGTGGTGTGAGTAGCGGTGCTCTGCTCACTCCTGGGCAGCTTTTTATGGCATACACTGAAAGCACTATATAATACCAACATTACTCTTGATTCCCTTCACATCCCTTGTGTTTGCTTTATTGTTACAACGTCCATTCTTTATATATATATATATATATATATATATATATATATATATATATATATATACATATATATATATATATATATATATATATATACAATATACATATATATATATATATATATATATATATATATATATATATATATATACACATACATATATATATTTCATGTATGTAGATATATATACACATATATATATGTGTGTGTGTGTGTGTGTGTGTGTGTATATATATATATATATATATATATATATATATATATATATATATCTTTATGTATAGGTCTATGTTCATTAATCAAAAGTACGGTTCATCAAACCGTACTTTATCAAATTTAATTCCGCAAAAGTGCATTTTGTCGAAAATGCACTTACGTGGAAAAATAAAAAAAAAAACATAAAACAAAACAAAAATACATTAAACACTAATATACAGGGGGGCAAGCCCCCCTGCAACCCCAATGTGGGGGGCTCTGCCCCCCACACCCCCCCTACTTTAATATTCCCACTCTGAGATCGCACTACAGTGAGGAAAAGGGAATATTCCCTTATCCCCACTGTAGTACGATCTCAACAAGTTTCCTTAGTTGTACATCAACGGTATACGTTGATGTACAACTAAAGGTACATGCTAATGGCATGTCTTTTATTTTTGTTGTTTTCTTTAGTGAACGTGCATTTTTGACAAAATGCATGTTTGCTAAAGTGATTTTGACAAAGTACGGTTCGATGAACCATACTGTCAACAAAACAAGGACCCATATATATATATTTATATATATATATATATATATATATATATATATATATATATATATATATTACATTTGTACAAACAAACATACATTTCCTATGCTAGGAGCTGCTTACACTCACGCAGGCACACTCGCCTATGCTTACTGTGCATTACATATGTTTACTGTCACTTATTTGTGCTTACTTGTGCCTTATTCATTATGACAGTACCACTTTGATTGAAAGGATCTGGTTAATAGTCCCATGCAATACACATATTCACCTTTACATGTTTAAATGTCGGCTTTACAGCAGAGCAACATTCATTCCACAAGGAAAATAATATGTGCTATTGTCGAACTTGAACCGTGAATGCCTTTTTGTTATGAGGATGCTCTAACCACTACACTAATGGTGTTCTGCTTCATTTATATGTATACCCATGGTTCATAGTTACCCGAACGCACGCCTCATCACTTCACTTACACAGTAGGCATCCATTTTCCTGTTGGGAAAACCACGCTACTACACATGCGCCATTCCCTATTCCCTACTGCTCTGCACCCATGCCCCATGTTGACTCACTCCGAGGATATTCAGACCTCCAAAGCCTATAGTCCTGTCAAATACGTGCGTTTGATTGTCAGGGTGTTCATATGGTCATTTGGTTTTAGGTTTGTCCGACTGGGGACTGGGACTTCTCTGTACCTAGTTCAACATCATACTTAGCACGGGGAGATTGTTCATTCCACTTTTAGAATCCTACCTTTGGTTGGGGATGCAGAGGTGTGCTCACTTATGGCCATCCTGATATATAACAGCACTAAATATGACGTGGATTTCTGCTGCTGTTTCCTTTCACATTCATTATGACTGCTATATTGTGACTATGTTCATTCTTCATATATATATATACATATACATATATATATACATATATATATATATATATATATATATATATATATATATATATCTATATATATATATATATATATATATATATATATATATATATATATATCATATCTACATGAATATATATATATATATATATATATATATATATATATATATGTGTGTGTGTGTGTGTGTGTGTGTGTAGATATATATATATATATATATATATATATATATATATATATATATATATATATATATATACATATATAAATATATCGGTCTGTACATACACATACATATACACCTACATGCTTATTTACATTTCCCATACCGTTGAATCACCGCCACTTACCGTCGGTCATACAGGTTTGCATGCCTGCTTACATACGTCTAGGGTTGCCACCTTTTCAAATGGCCAAAGTGGGGCATTTTCGGGACACACATCAGATTTTCCAGGCTGACACAGGCCCACGGTCCGTACAAAGGTTAGAACTTTACTTATTTGCCTAAATGAAGACTTATTCTTGTAGCATTTTAGTTGCTTATTCTGTTTCTTGTAACATTTAACTATTTTACATACAGAAATAACTGTTTTATGCAACTGTTACATGAAATATGGGACATAAGTGTTTCCTACAATCACAGGACATTTGCCATTGTATTATATTTGGTCAGGACACAACTGCCCAGAAAGGGACTGTCCCTCACAAAGTGGGACAGGTGGTAACCCTACATACGTCTGCTTTAAAGTGCCTTAATTACCCTATATCCAACTGCCACTATGCGAATGTGTAAAATATATATTCCCGATAATGCACATGGGGAGACGTGCATCACAGTCAGGTGTTTAATCCCGGGTCATAGATCCTGCAGGACCGGCTGGAGGCTGAGCAGTCTTGTGGACAACTACTTCTGATACAACTTGTGTCCAGATGTATACAGGACTGGACATTGTGTCGTGACACCAAGTCTAATGTTTAGAACAGATACTTATCCCATCAGGGATATCGAAAAATTGTGGGGACTGATGAACTCCTTTGGCTTTATGGAAATAAGGTAGGATTATACATGCAAGGGATACATAGTTTGCAATCCTGAGACTGCCTAGGGTGAGATTGCCACTAGATATGGGTAGGGGTCACTATGTGCAGATATGGCTGCGCCTATCTAGCAGCTCGAGTATGGGTGGTTTTGGTGGATGTTCAGGAAGGGGGGCTGGTGTGCTGTGAAGGGGTTGATGGGTATTCAATTATGTATCCAGGTGTGTTGGGGTTGGATGGCTCAGTTCAGGCCAGACCATTATGTGGGTATGTGCCAGTAACATTTTTGTACATGTGTGTTGCACTTTTTAATGTTCATATGTTTGTGGGATTGTATTGCGGATGTGAATATTTGTTCTTTGGTTATCTTCCTGATTCACCCACTGCTCCCTCGTACATCTCCAGTTCACCTATTGTGCATCCAACCCAGTCTCCCCTTGGTGAATTATTACATTAACCATCACCCCCCACCCCCATATTCCACAGACACCATCCATCCCTACTCTAGTTGATGGCCCATGGCACAGTCAACAGAGCACATTGCGTACACTACATTTCTCTGGTACCAATATGGCTGTGAAGACTACCCTAGCATTTCTGATCATCCACTTGCCGTACTTCATGCACATAGGTACACACAAATACTTATCTTTTATGACATGGTAGGTAGACCTGGGTAATACCCGTTCATCTATGGGCCATCCTGACAAGGATGACTTGGACCGCGAATGGGCAGATATTGGGCGAATGCTCTGACCATTGGTAGGATTGCCACTTTTCATATGACCAGGATGGGACATTTTCGGGACACACATCAGAGTTTACAGGCCAACACATAACCACGGTCAATATAAAGGATAGTACTTTAGTTTTATGCCTTATATAAGGTTTTATTGTTGTAGCAGTGTAGTTGCTTATTCTGTTTCATTTACTTGCTTATTCTGTTTCTTGTAACATTTAGGTATTTTATATACAGAAATAAGTATTGTATGGGACTATTACATAACATATGGGACATAATTATGTCATACAATCGCAGGACATTTGACATTTATAATGGTTTTGGTATGGACACAACTTCCTAGGGGGTACTTTCCCTCACAATGTAGGACAGGTGGTAACCCTAACCATTGGGCTAGGCTTAGCAATTTGCGGAGTGCTAACACCATGCGTTCCACTTCCACTTGGTATAACTATCGACACTACAATGGAATACGGGCATGGGTTTTTAAATATTTGTTTGAGGGATGGGGACTCAATATTCAGCTACATGCCTTTGTGTTTGCTTTTTATTTTGGTGTTCTCAGAACTGTCTTGTATGCTTTGCATACATTTCGGTATCTACGGACACTGACAGGATTGATTACTATTAGAGGCAGGCTGTACTAATCAGCATTTTAGGTTGCGCGTATGCAGCTGACATGTTCACGCCTCCGTGCAGTGCTTGGACATGCCCCCTGCACTATTAGACGTTTCCTATGCATGTGGCCGTTACGGTAGTGCACCTTCATTACTATGCATGTGGTGCTGCTGTACCATCTCTACGCTGCACGGTCAGTGCAAGGCTAATGTTGTCCTTGCGCCGAGCATCATGAATCCCAGGGAATGTCTTTTCAGTTGTTATATACAGATATATCTTTCAAAGTCACTTTTCTTTAATAATGGACAAAGCCGTAAATGTTGACATGAAAATACTCAATATTGGAGTCTATCTTGCTGCTTGCTTTGAACATTCTATTGATTTCCTTATTTGCGAGGTCAAGGTTCATGATTCTCCTTTCTGGTTGATGATGGCATGATTGCAGAGCCTATGAGAAGCTAGGAAAACAGAATCACCACAAGACCTTCTCTTTATATGTACACAGATTAGTAAATCAGCGGGAACAATTTGAACTATTCAAAGACAAGAAAAATGAGCTGCAAAATGTAGAGGCGGCTCTTGAGGTTAAAAAACAAGCATTTAAACAGAACTTCATAAAAAACGAAAATGTCATGGTCGTTATTATTGTCAGTCCAGCTATTGATCATTCATAACAAAACAACACTGTTCACAATAAAATAACGGCAGGCAGAAATACTTTACAGTTATTAAAGGAAAAAAACAAAATAAATATATATGTAACAAACTGCATTTTAGTCACTGACTCAGAGAGCCAAGCAAACCAATTACCCAAGGCAATATGTGTATATAAACATAGAAAAACAATAACATACAGGAAACAGTTGTAGAATAACAGATATCTTAACCAACAGAATCTGACATGCCTCCGGAGACAACAGAGATAAATTGAATAATGATAACATGAGAGAGAAAAAAAATGCAGACATCTTGTTAAAAAATAATAAATTAGAAGCAGTAAACAGTTATTTATCCTTCAGTTTCTTCTTCTTTTCAAAAGTCTTCCAACTGCTATTCTCCAAAACATTTTTCAGGGAAATGTTTGATCAATCCATATCCTCCACTTTGTCTATTAATTTGTTCGTTTTAATAAATGTTACAGCAGAATCAAAGTAATCAAATATCTTTATGCCTTCTGTGAGAAATAATTTAAGTCTGGCAGGAAATAAAAGATGAACTTTCATCTGGTTCTGTTTTAATTCCTTAATAATGGGTGGAAACATTTTTTCTTTTGGTTATAACTGCACTTGAGTAATCATTGTCAAAATGTACAATGCTGTCTTTTATTTTTATAGGTGATTTGGCCCAAGTAAATTTCAACACTAGCTCTTTATCTTGAGATGACATAAATCTTACTATTACAGATCTCAGAGTTTTCTTATTTGAGGGTGACACAAGAGATCTATGTGCCCTTTCAATTCTGTATGAAAGGGCTTCTAGTAAGTCTAAAATAGATTGTAACCATGAAGATATGAAACACCATGTTATTTCCCTCTATGCTATGTGGTAGTCCAAAGATCCTCAAGTTATTTCTTCGAGACCTATTTTCTAGGTCTTCTAGCTTATTTTGTAGAGAAGTGTTCTGTTTTAAAAGAAATTCAATGTTATTTTCCCCCTCTTGTAATCTTCCATCAACATTTGTAAGAGATTATTCTATATCCAAGACTTGAAATTTCTGCAGTTGCAGTTATTTTTGTATTAAATCCATCTGTTTAATATATTTCTGTTCAAAGACATCTATTTTTGTATCCATTTTGTCCAGTTTCAGAGAGATCTCTTGTATGCTAGATGTCAAAGATAAAAACTATTTTTTTTAAAAGCAGAGTCCATAGAGCTGTTCTTAGAGTGGCTCATCCTTCAGTCAGAGATGCTGGGATATATTATCCAAAGGATTTGACAGGAAAAGTTTAGAAAAAAATTCTTAATTTTTTAAAACAATCCTAGAATATAATTAAAATATCTAAAATATGAAGAAATAAGTCCAAAAGGATTGTTTTTGAGAGTTAAATCCTGTCAGAAATGTTTAACGTGGCAAAGCTAGGAAAAACTTCTGCTAGTCAGTGCACATTTTGGCCACACCCCAAGAGTTTACCTAGCTTTTTTGATTTGTCTATAACATGTAGATTGCACTTTATGCTAGTCTTCAATTTCTAAAGAAATGTTTACTAGTGGACTCATTTTGTGTACCAGTTATTAAACCAAGAATCTTTATATACATCCTGTTGACCTCTTCTTGTGATATCAAATATTCAAGTTTACAATGTTGCTATAGAACATTTCTCCCTTACTTCCTTTGGCAGTTGTTTTTACATGGATTTAGCTTTCCCT
Organism: Protopterus annectens; assembly: GCF_019279795.1. Taxonomy (NCBI): domain Eukaryota; kingdom Metazoa; phylum Chordata; order Ceratodontiformes; family Protopteridae; genus Protopterus; species Protopterus annectens. The sequence goes on along the minus strand of NC_056745.1, from coordinate 1,533,672,164 downwards.
GGCTTAGTTATCACACATAAACTTTTACTAGTCATTTGTAAAGATAATTTGAAAAATGTTTTATTTCATCTCTTGCAGTTTTCTATTCAGAAGGACACTTTCTGTTCTTTCATAATTTTATTGGATGGTAGGCACTCTTCCTATGAAGATCAGTGCTGATGTTTCTCCTTAGATCTGGGTGTGCTAATACAGGAGGTGAGAGACCCATAAAATGCAACATGACCATATCACTCATGTTTTATATTCTACCTGTCTGAAAAACTGAAATGAAAATCTACGCTGCAGTAGCAAACAGTCTATGCAGCTGGAAAAGAACATTTTTCTAAAACATCAATGTTTTTAAAAAGAAAATGAAGATTTGTGTTTTTATCAACAGAAAACAAACATAATCCCCCAGATTCACGAATCCTCCGTGTAAGACTAAATAAGTCTTGCTTGGAAACTGCAGTTGAACGGTATGACGTCAGCATGCCATGCATATTCATGAGGGCATGCTGACTCCACTCCAAGTCTAACATGGACCGTGCAGGAAGGCAGGGGGCATGTCTGACTGCCGAGCAGTCCAAAGGTCCATGCCCTTGCAAGTGTCTGAATTGTGAAATGTCAACACACATGAGTGAGTCCGCTCAAATGTCTACATACCCAACACTACACTCCCTCACATTGTAAACCCCCAGTAGAGTTATAAAATGTAAAACTTTTATTATTTTTTTATAATTCCCGATATAGCCACCCGTATTTGCGTGTGTTTGCGCGGGTGTGCCCATAGCTCAGCTGCAGTTAGCAATGTCGACATTGAAGAGCATAATAAGAGATGTTTATGCAAATCAATCCAAATAGCAATAGCGTATTGGTAGAGCCTTCGCACAAAGAGGAGGCATTCACGGTTTGAGTCCCACCACTCCCCTTTCTATTTTATGTTTTAAATTAGTATATGAAATATTTCCTGACATATATGAATAAAATTTTACTAAAAAGCATTGAAATGGCCTATGTATCAGTGAACAAAATGTATATACAGAAATGTAAGAAGGATCTTGACATATAAATGCCCGTAGCTAAGCAGCGCTTTACCCAGCGCAATTTAGTGGCCTGTAGTTAAGCAGCACTTTACCCAGTGCAATATAGTTGCCCATAGCTAAGCAGTGCTTTACCCAGCGCAATAAGTTTGCGCGGAGCTGTGCACCATGCTAACCAGCACACCAAAGGGCAACATGGAGCAATGTAGAGCAAAGTTGCCTAAACACAGCCACACCCCTAGCCTGTCTGGACAGTAGTAAAATAAAAAGCAATGACAAGGTTCGAACCCAGGACAATGTGCACCATAATCAAAGTACTGAACCACTAAGCCATGACAGCTTCAGATAAACATCCACTGTTAACATACATATACTTATAAATGGTAGATTAACCATTGCTAAGCAGGTCTGCAGTCAGCCGAGAATTTTCAAAAATGGCCAATCACAAAAAAGTGCGGGGAAATGCGGCATATTTAAGCTCCATAGGCAGGAATACTCACCATAACTGATTGTAGCTCCCATCTGCAGTTAGAATGTCTGGTGCTGGAGAGGGTACTCACTTTTGAGCGCAACGCTGGAGCATCAAGGAGTCAAAATACATGGTTTGGCTCCTTGTCCACCGTCATGAGTCTAGACTCTTGCAGGGCCAGTTCCAAGGGATGGAGTACAAAGCAGAGGCTTGGAACTGGTTAGCTCATGATCTCACCAGTGCCACAGGCATCCCTCGGACTGGTGAGCAGGTCCGTTACCACCATGCAGACCTGAAGAGATGGAAGCAGGACCTTCTGAACCAATGGATCCAGGAGGCCTGTCAAATGCAAGATACCCCACTACTGAGTAGGTAGCCATGGAATGCAGTATGTAAGACATGCTAATATAGTCTATATAATGGATAGGTATGTCTTAATATCCCTTCATTTACTTCACAGCTGCAGGTGTCCATACTGCGAATCAGCAAGCCTATGCAGATAGGCTGATAAGGCTGCACCACCAGGCAGGTTAGTAATTATTCTGCATGTATTGTTATATAAAATATGTGAGAGAGCCTGAAAAAAGTGTTGTAGCCCAATAATACAGCCATAAAATGCCCTGAATAATTTCTCTGCATGTACTGTTATATAAAATAAGTCAGAGAGCCAGAAATAGAGTGCAGTAACCCATTAATGAAGGTAAAATAAGTCTGGAATAATATCTCTGCATGTACTGTCATATAAAATAAGTGAGCGAGCTTGAAAAAGAGTTTTGTAACCTATTAATAAAGGTATAATATGTCTTGAATAAGTCTTTCATATGCCCTGAAATATCAAATAAAGGAGAGAGCCAGTAGAAAAGTGTGTAATGTAAATAATAAAGGTATAATACTTGCAGTGTGTCTGTGTCACTTACTTTGAAATGTTGTTGTACCCTTGCATTAAATAAATAGTACTGTTGTATTAAGTGCTGTCAACCCACAGTTGGGCAGTCCCATATAAAGTGGATGAAGGAAGTGCCAGTAGCTGTGAAGCATATATACAGTCCTCAACAGTCGGTAAATGGCTGGCATGCATAGGTAAATCTGGCACATGAGTAGCTTGTCAATGTGTTCCCCAGAAATGTGAGTGTGCTACATGAAATGTAGGGTTCTGTCGAAATTTAACTGAAAATGTCATGTGAACACATCCAGATATGCAGATACATAAATATAAATAAAAAATATAACTATGTAGCAGTAACATCTGCATCTTGGACAGTTAGTATGTGAGATATAGGTCAGGTATATAATGAACTAGCCAAACCCATTACACAACCTAATGCATGTTGCCTAGTGTAATAATACATGTAGGAGATATACACCTGCAGTCAATAGGAATGTAGTGTAGAGTAAAAGTACTTATAAGATGTTAATGGAGGTTTCTTTTTACACCCTACTGTATGTGCATAAACAATGCAATTCCACACCTCAATGAGTATGTCTAATCTCAAATTATTTGTTGGGACATATGTCCTATTGTTCTATAAATATCTGCATTTACTTTGATGCATGTGCCCTGTTCAAACACCACAATCTTGGTGGCGTGTTGCCACCAATCATCCCTGCATGCTGTTGTAATGTCCACTGTCATTCAATATATGCATGTGTTATGCTTGCTGTTCAACTGTTGGAACCCTGGTGTGTTGGGTTAATGGGAATATTACTGCATGCTGTTACAACTAATTTGGAATGCTGTTGTCTATGTTGAAATTAAACACACCTAATCACAGAACGTATGGGAAGGCCGGTCCCAGCGGACCCACCTGTCCCTCCTCAGCTGGCGATTGCACCTGGCATCAGCAGGTTCGGTGCCCATTCCGAGCTACCCTCCACCATTGGTCCTGTGCCACCTTTGGGTGGAAGTGCTGCAAGGGATGGGGCTCATCCCCCCTGCAGGCGTGGGTGGAGAAGGGCCACCTGTCACCCTCTGAAGGGTCCGGGTTGTGGTGCGTAGGGAGATCCAGCGTTTAGTCGCTGATCCCCTATGCCAGTTCGAGGTGAGAGTGGCGTGACTCATGGGTGAGCCTGCCCCTCCTACACAGCCCCCAGCACAGCCACCCTCGGGGTTGTGAAGGTGCAGTGGTGACTGCCCATGGGTGGGGATCTCACTTCCACTGTTAACCATCTGTGGGCTCATGGGATTGCGATTTCCAAACATCCGTCCCCGTCAATTGTTTTCACCCACCCCATGTGTCATACTCCACCCCTGTATGCGTCTTGTTTGTCTTGTCTGTTTACCTCCCCAACCTACCTCCCCAAATATACCTACTTCCTCTACCTCACATTCCACTCTCACCTGAAAAAAAAAAGGGCAATCTGTTCCCAGAAAAAAAATTACGCCCCATACATAGCAGCCCATTTCGCACACATGTCTGCTGGACATGTAAACTGATAACTGGAATTGGCAGCACAACATACTTTGTTGTCCTCACCCCTCTCTCAGCGGTGGAAGGTTTCAAATTTCACTCCAAATTTGTAGCATATGCACAGCTGTTGCTGGTAAAGAAATGGGCAGCCATGGACCTTCCCTACACCTGTCCTGCACATCCTGAGCTGGTTTCCCCACTGTCTTTCCCTCTTTGTGCCCCCTTTATCACCACTTTCCTATCTCCCCATTTTCTTTTCTTTCAAAGAAATTAGTGCGGGGGTTAGCGGGAGTAAGCACTTTTAAGCAGTAGTTAGTGGGATTGAGTGAGTGTGTGCATGTGTGCGCTAAGCTTAGCATCGCTAAGCATCACGCAAACCTGCTTACAACTGCTTAAAAGTGCCTTAATCACTCTGTATGTCAGGGCCCTTGTTCTGCTCAGCAGCAAAATAAAACATCTCTGTCAGTCTCGAACCCCAGACCTTAGACACACTTGACTGCATAAAGTACCACTAAGCCACAGCAGATATACAATAATTTGGTGCTGAAATAAATATATCATGCAATACAATGAGTGAATGTAAAGGAAAAATAGGAAGGCCATAACACAAGGCTTGTTCTGTGGATCTTTACCAGCAATTGTTGTGGAATTGCATTACATGACTGTGATAAGAGAAACAGCCATTCTAGCAGCAAATAATGTTATAGAGGCACTTTACAACCCCCACACAGTATCATAACAGGACAAACACTGGCATATTTGATTAGGGCAGAGGCCATACTTCCTAACTGTGACTACTTTTGAGGGATGTCCCTGATTGTGAAACATATTTTAGCTGTGTCCCTCTGAATCCCTCTGAAAAGTACTGACGTTAGTCAGAAAGGTGGGGTATTACACAATGAATAATGATAATAATAACAGTAGACACCGCTTGTACTTCATAAAAGGTGTACTAATCCACATGCAATGCTTCACTCAAGTCTACACTTACTGTCTCTATTAGTTGGAAGGTGTACCTCACTTTTAACTACCTATCCCTGACTCCATGCAAAGATGTATCTGAGTGTTTCATAGGCCTGGCAGAGGCACAAACACACCGGCATATCAGCTTATCTGCTGTTACACACTCTGCAAATAGCTTTGTGAGGACTTTCACAAGCATACCCTTATGTAGGAGTACAACAGAGAAATACCAAAGGATGTAGCCATGTACTGGTAGCAACTGACTGTAACAATGCCATTGTACCAGTGCTGAAAAACACCTGTGGGTTGCAGAGACAAAGAATAACAGGCTAACATCTGGCTACCATCTGGATAGGTTCAAAGTTGGGAACTATGCAGACAGACCACCTGCCTTGATAAACTAACAGGTACACACCAATCCTTTAAGTCCAGTAAGATAACACTCACACAATACGACATAATGCTCTCTGTATGTCTGCATCCCCTCCAAAAAAAAATTTAAATATACGTGTGTGTTTAGGGTCAACCAAGGATGTAGGTAGGCATACTCAGTAGTGGAATTGTCCAGTTTACCTGAGAATCCTGTGCTAATGTCAACAATAAAAATACACAAACCCTGCAGAACTGAGTACATCAATATGCACAGTATAACAGTTCACAAACAGTTAATGTGTCAAAAGAATACTTCTCAATAACTACTTTTGTATGGCAGTTAATTAAATAAGTAGAAAAGAAACTACATACTCACATATATCTTGTGTAAGCATTTGTAAGGGTGAGTTAAATTCTACACTGATAGCTCTGTACTGGAAGTGGCAACAGTCAGGTCTGAGTACAACATGTACATCACTGTCTATACCTCTAGCTTCAGATATAAGAAGTATACCAACCTTCTGACTTACACAACAGCGTCCACAGCAAACAAGCATGGGCCCCACTCTGGAAATCTGAAAGGGCTACACCTACAAAACTTAGCAATTTATAGCATTGGGTTGCTATGACAGTGAGTACTGCAATTACCACACAGCAGGCTGTATGCATTTACCAAATGCTGGGCACCAATTGGTGCAGAGGTCATTACATGCACATGTGCAGATTACCTATAAAAGCAGACTGTACTTGCTATCCCCACATGCAATCATTACATTGCACATGTTAAAGCATCACTGAACCTGGGGAGGAGTAAAAAAGAATTATTACTTAATAACACAAAGGTTTAATTAAGTAAAACTTGACTGAATTATCAACCAAATATACTAATTAAGTAAAAAAAAACTTAATTAATAACCAAAAGAAATTAAGTAAAAGCAATCTTTACTTAAGTAACACAAAAAAAAAAAAAAATTGTCCAAACATACCCAGACGGACCTGAAAGTGACAAACAGGTATGTAACAGATATGTGTTTAACGGCAAGTAGTAGATGTTTATGAAGAGTACTGTAAATACTTTGAAACATGCATATGTGGCAGCAGTAGGTATGTATGCACTGATGCCATGCATGACTATGCCATGGATAAATTAGTGTGTAGCTGTGTGCAGTGGGACATAACTGTGACATATGTAGCTCAGCATTTAATGTCAAACATCCGATTATGTCATCTATGTTCTGTACAGTACTGTGTATAATGGCTGTCTGGGGAGTAGTGCAAACAGCTATATAAACCTGGATGTGACAGAGTAACACATGCATGATAGTCATATAATGTGCAGCTTAGCATTGGCAACTGCTGTACCAGGCTAGTATAGTAATGTAGCATTAGCAGCTATAAATACTCCCTGTAATATTACTGTTATGCACACATGTGACAACTGTTCATGTTGTAGCAAGGCCCAACAGGTCATCCGTGAGGTCTACGGACTTACAACAGTGTGTACCCTGTGTGTGTATGGCACACACATATGTAGAGATATTTATGTGTCAGATATATTAGCATCTTAACATGTGCATAGAGCAAGGTACATATTGAAACTGTTTGTGAAGGGTGGACATATATATGTTGGTGAAGTTTGTTATGTGCATATTTTCATGTAGGTTGTAGTGTGTGGCAAACAAGACAGCATACAGTGCTGGTATATGACATGAGGTGTTTAAACGCTGTGGGTATGATTTGCTAAGGTTTTAGTCTTCCAGACAGGGAGTCCTGCTAAAGATACATGGCCTAAGAATACCCTCAATGCATTCTGCACAAGACTGTGCAAAATTATTACATAACTGTATCTCTCTCAACCCTTGCATAATTGATATTCCCACCATGAACGGTGGACTGTATATGTGCCTACATGTAAGTCTATATGTACACCAATGGATGTTTATATGTACGCTCAAGCTCAATGTTGTAAATGTATTGCCATCCCTTTTGTTAAAAACCCTGTACCCATGAACTACGACATAGGTGGTAGTCTACTCAACACCAAAAGTGTGATAAGAGACCACTGGACACAGGTGGACAGTAGTGTCCCTTTTGATAATCACAGTGCCACACTAGTCATGTAAACTGTGTACGGTCCACATGTCATCAGAAAAGGTGTGTCATCCATGGAATAAGAGGTCAGTGTTCCACTCTACTCATCAGTCATAAAACCCACATTGAGTACAATGGCTCTTTTGGTACGTACCTCAGAAGACATCTACAGCAACTCTAGGCGCCAGACACAAACACCACAAAGAGTATTACCAGACTCAAACAGATGCCCTATGCAGACTGTCTCCCAAAACCACAGCTACACTGTGTCGCATATCACCTACCCAGAGTGAATCTCTGCCTAACATACGAAGCTATGCCAAACCCACAGGTGTTGGACAAGCTCCATGTAAACAGATCAAAATCCCTACAAGCTACACACTGTACTGATCTAAACCTTGTAATGTCAAAAAGCAGAACATGTTGGAGTGGTACATTCTCATCTCAGACACATACCATACTCTGGAACTAACTACCTAACAATAGCAAAGAAAGGTCCTCATTAGCAGTCATCATGAATAATCATGATGAATGGATGTGAGGTAGGAAATACAACCTGGGAATCACCTCTGTGGCTCTGCATGACAGGGGCAAATGAACTTAAATTACATGGGTGTTGAAGGGCAGGGTACTGTATGGCTAGGCTTCTATAGGCCCTATGGCTAATAGCCTATGAGCTACCTAGGACCCGATACACACACGCATGTACATGTTGCATTAATTGCTATGGGAGGTTGACTGAGTGTGATGGTGAATGTGTAGGTGAATTTGTCAACGTTGTGCATATGTGTGATAGCCTAGTGGGAAACTGTTTATATCATGGTATGCAGTGTTCTAGCTCTGATCCCCGCAAAAGATATGTATGCTATTGCTAGGCAGGAAAAGCAGTATGGCATACGGTGTGACGTAGTCCCATGGTGTTGACTGGAGTGTGACATTGTAGGCTAAAGCAGTACATGTATGCTTACTGATTGTTAACACTAGTGAATACAAATCCCTTATGAACTGTAGTACTACCTGAAGCTGTAGGCCTAAACAGCACAGTAAGGAGTATATCCACATTGCTTGGAAACACTGTTTTGTTTGTTACCTGTAGTCCTCACACATTACATACCTCAGGCATAAGGTTTTGTAAGTGCTGACACACAGTACTGTATGGTACACAGGTAAAGCTCATCTGGGTTGCCATACCTTTGTGTCTTGTAGGTATGTCTGATGTGTGTGTGGGTATGCCTGTAACATGGCCTCAGTCGTATGTGTGTTACAGGATATAAGTGCATATCTAGCAACATGTATAGTGTAGTACAGCAGTATGCCACCTATATTGATGAATGTGCACATATGTTACTTAGGGGTTTGCTATCAACAAGTAGTGTGGTGTACTGGTAGTACTGTAATTGTACTTTACAATAATTTCAATGGATGATATATTTCTGTATGCATTAGCTTCATATATACCTCCTGTGGCTAGGTGGTGCATTGTGTCACATACAGTGTGCCATGTGCTGTTATATAGTCTTACATACTGGTTTCACTTTGTTGCTGTGCAGAACATGGTTTACTATATAGAATGTGCCAGACACTGTCAGGCAGTTGTGGGCTGAGCACTGATGTGTGGTATTAAAAGTGTGTATCTACTGACAGCCAATAGGTTGCTATAAATAGCATTTCATTGATATCTGTACTTTTAGAATGCTATGTGTGCCACATGACTTGCTCACATTAATTGTTTTATTGTCTTTCAGGGACATGTCTCACCATCACAACCCTGCGTATTCCCCTGAAGATGAGGAAATCATTATATCCACCCTATTACAACATCACACCCTGCTGTTCTCCAGAACCAGCCAGGACCAGCATGAGTGCACTGCACTGTGGCAGGATGTTGTCTGTCGGGTTAATGACATAGACATGCATAACCGGACTTATGAGCAGTGATTTGATTAGACATGTCCGGCAGCATGCCTCCAATGTCTGCAGACAACAGCTTGCCACAGGTGGTGGTGCAGCATCACATCCGCCCCTCACCAGAGTGAAAGAGCTGCTCCTCAGCGTGGTGGCTCCTGGACAACCACTACAGCAACATGTGTCATCATGGAGGCCGGAGTCACCCAGCAAGTTGACTCGGAGCGTGCAGGTAACATGACATATCTGTAGACTACTGTTAGCTCGATTGTTAGAACATGCATATGTCAGATGTGTACTGTGTATTTGGAAGATGTGGAGCCTGGTGTTGTGCAATACTGATAATTTGGAACATAATCTGTATGCCTATGACTGTCAACCATTGTACTACTGTAAAATTGCAAACTCACAGCAGCAATGCCATAGTTGTTGACACTGACAAACTGTCTCATATCCTTGTAGGTCTCTCTGGTGAGACAGCAAGACAGCAGACCCATGCTGGTGAGTGTTCTACATTTAATTTGGCAAATAACATGTGCATGTCATAGGTGAGTTGTAGGCCATATACACATGTAAAACACCTACACATAATGCATGCTCTGCATGTTTTCTGTGGGACTATGCACATCCCAGTAACATGAGAAGCTGCCTCAAACACATGCTATACACAGAGCATCCCAAACAATTGTGGTACACTGTAGTGGACATTGTATAGGCAGAGTCAATACACATGCACACAACATACACCACCTTGTCATACGCAATACATGTTAATATGATACACATGGCGTATTTAGACACCTGCTGTAAGGTCAGACTCCAGTATCCTAAATGTCATCCACACAGCACACATACTATACCTAAGGGGTAGAGGCCTATCATGGGGCGGTGCAAAACTCTTCAACAAACAACACATTCATGTTAGGCAATGCTCCCTATTGAACACCTTACATACCCATGTAACAACTGCCTGTGAAATGGTTACTGTAGCCACAGTGCTGCAGTTCAGGTACAGCAAGATAGTTGCCAGTGTGGCACATATTAGTGGCTTTGAGTGACCACATGATGATGCCTGATGATGGCTCATGGTACTTCACTACATCCAGTTACAGTAACTACAGTACAACACATAGCATTCATTGCTATACACCTGACAGTTGTGTGCATCCAGCCATGGTATGTATACCTGTGAGTGATGGTGCACAGGACATTGAAAAGCATTTAATACTTGCACAGCAATGTTGTGTCCATGTACACATTGTGTTCCAGGGTGAGGCCAATCATTGAACAACACACATGCATCAAAGACATGTATACTGTTATTAACAAGGACTCTCTACATCTGGACTGCATGCTGTTGAGCAACACACATCTTACATGCTGACACGTGTGATAGGACTCTTTGACTTGTTCATAGGTTCATAGGTTCATACTAGGCTATCTGCCCTAGGGCATTTATAAGCCTAGCCAGAATGTGTTTGGCTTTCGCCACCCATTTTAAATTAATTTTGCTATGCCCTTTTTTGAGGTTAGTATACTGTGCACATGTACTCCATCATCAACCACTAATGGGTACGTTCTGGATTGCGTTGGTGTGTGTGTGTTTGTGTGTGTGTGTGTGTGTGTGTGTGTGTGTGTGTGTGTGTGTGTGTCTACTTTAGTGAGTAGTGTATTTGTGTTCATGTGTTCATGTGTTCATGTGTGCATGTGTGCATGTATTCATGTGTGCATGTGTGCATGTGTTCATGTGTGCATGTGTGCATGTGTGCATGTGTTCATGTGTTCATGTGTGCATGTGTAGGTGTTCATGTGCTCATGTGTTCATGTGTGCATGTGTTCATGTGTGCATGTGTGCATGTGTTCGTGTTCATGTGCTCATTCGTTCATGTGTGTATGTGTGCATGTGTTCATGTGTGCATGTGTGCATGTGTTCCTGTTCATGTGTGCATGTGTGCATGTGTGCATGCTCATGTGTTCATGTGCTCATGTGTTCATGTGCTCATGTGTGCATGTGTTCATGTGTGCATGTGTACATGTGTACATGTGTGCATGTGTTCATGTGTTAATGTGTTCATGTGTGCATGCGTGCATGTCTGCACATGTTCATGTGTTCATGTGTGCATGTGTGCATGTGTGCATGTGTGCATGTGTTCATGTGTGTATGTGTGCATGTGTTCATGTATTCATGTGCGCATGTGTGCATGTGTTCATGTGTGCATGCGTGCATGTGTTCATGTGTGCATGTGTGCATGTGTGCTAACATCATGTACAGATTGTAAAGTGTGTTTCCTGTCTCCCTCTCACAGGTGCTGAGTTTGTGTTTGTTGAGTGCAGCAGGGAACCTAAAGACACTGTCACAAATAGTGGAAATGATGAAACATGTGTTGTGGCACAGGCAGGTTTGACTGGGTCTGTCGTTGGTCCCCCAATCAACAGTACACAGCTTTCCACACCATCTATGCGCACATTCATACTGCCAATACATCCCTCATCACCAATGGCCTTAGCTGAGGGACAGCATACAGTAGGCATTGACCAGGATAGTGTGGTATCTGTGGCACATGCATCCCCTCACAGCAGCCATACCCAGATTCCTGAAATGGTTCCACATAGGCGGATGTCTAGGGGTTCTCTTGGGAGCACTGCTCATCGTAATGCCCCTGGCAGACGTGCCCCCACAGGTCATACAACCTCAGGTATGTTCCGGGCTGTAATGCAGGCACAGGCACGTATGGAACGGTACACCAAACAGGGACTGAGGGCGCAGAAGGCCTATAACACTGCTATCAGTGACAGTATCCGGAACCTTGCCGATGCAGTCCATCACTACACCGAGGTCATTGATAGACGTTGGGGGGAGACATTAGATGTCCTCCGCAATGTCATGTCCATGTGCCAGGACAGTGCAGGATGGCTGAGACATTGACGTGGACGTATGCCAGCAACATCATTGGCTGGCAGTTGTCGCGGATGACACACAAGTCACAGCCACTCCCGTAGTGGCAGTACCAGCCCCAGCAATGTTGGAGCTGGGCTGTCAATAGACCGTCATAGAAGACCACGTGCACGTGGCTCTGGCCAGTCCCAGCAGGGACATGGGTCCAGTCGACATCCCTCTACCTCTGATGATAGTACCCAGTCTGGCTTAGTACCTGATACTGTCCGTTGCACCTTTGCCAGGCACAGGTACTGTGTCCGTGGCCAGAGACGGTGATCTTTACAGCCTGGCAGGTACAGTCTGTCGCTTTTCCACAATCTCCCATATATGGCAGCCTCATGGTGGAACTGTGTGCATGCAGACACACACACATAATCCAAACACCTAGGGCTAACACATACACACACACATTACATCATTGACCCATGCTGTACTGTTGTCTCTCACACACACACACACACACACACACACACACACACACACACACACACACACACACACACACACACACACACACACACACACACATGTTGATTGGATGGGTCAGTGTCAGGCTCTGGCAAGCCATCAACACACCCTGTGCATATGATGAACTGTGCCACCTCCTGTCATCTGTAACATTGATGCAGGAACAGGCTAACATGGTGCTGATGCACAGGGTGACTTTATAGCAGTGTAGCAATGTTAGCATGTTGTCAACAGTACAGTGTAATGATATCCTTGTAGGTATATCTGAGCAGGCATGATGCATTAAAGCTATGATTATCAATGTAGTATTGTTTACAACAGTGTTAATTCCAAAAATGTATTGTCCGCCCATGTGCCACTTGGCTGATGTGTGTAGTTTTGGCAGCATGTGTTGGTGAGTGGACAGTACGTGTGTGATGTGTGCAGTACAGATTTGCAGGTTAACATGACGCGCTATATGCTTTATTGGGAGTTTTCCTTTCCAATGCTATATTTGTAGGATGCTGACATCATCAGACTTGCCAAAGAGGAATATACCACTTTTAAGGTGTTTTCCTAGTCTCCAAAATGGCACTCCTCTCAAAGGAAATCACACCGTCACATACCCTCACACACACACTCAGCAATTGCAGGATTCAAACCCCTACTTAACTATGTTATGATACTGGAGAGATACACATTAACACAACATGCTATACGCTTTATTGGGAGTTTTCATTTCCACTGCAATATTTTTGGGATGCTGACATCATCAGACTAGACATGGTAATGTGTGTACACTTAGTTTTATGCAATCCCAGGACTGAGCCATGGAGGACAGCAGGTGTTACCAGCTTGGACAGGACTCAGCAATTCTTACCTTGTGCGATCTATCTGTGGCCCAGTTGCCAATCCATCCAATGACAATACCTATTTATGCACAGGTTGTTGATTTTGTGGTTACGACATGTGTCTGGGATGTTGGAAAAGGGCTATTCAAAGTGTATGTGGGACGTGTGTAGCTCATTTCATTGATGTATGTCCTGGGTGGCTGCCTTGCAAACAGTCTAGCAGGTTTGGGAACCATGATCTGCCCATGACCAAACCAAGGTTGGTAGGGTTGTGTGTTTATAGACTTCCAATAGCTTTGTTTCTGACTTCAATCATGATGGACTCCATGGCCTTGCAGATCAGACTTCTTAGGCTTATAAGACTATAGTTCCCATGGTATGTTGTGCACCAACACTTGTGTAGTGTGCCATATGTTGCTGTAACCCATTCAACAGTTTCATATCCTGTAGAGAGGGTGAGGCTCAACAGACTGTTCAGGTGCAGGGTCTGTTTGTTCTGCAGTTCACTTATGACACATATAGGGGCACAATGTAATCCAGTTGATGCCATGTTTTCAGCTTTGGAAGGAGCTGTTTACCCATTCTAAATGTGATATCTTCTGGTATGATGATAGGGCCTTTTGTCAGTGGGAGGTGGGTATGTATGTATGTATGGGCCTGTCTGACAGGATGTTGGCATTGTCAGTCATTTACAGTTCGCCCTGACTCAGGACATATATGAGTGTACATTGCTATTTATGACATAGCTGAAGGAAGTGTCATGGTTCTGTATGGACTCCTTCACAGATAATCTTTCCATGACCTGGATTGGATAGTGTTTGGAGTGCACATTATTTACTGATTATACTGATTTTGGGTTTTTTATTTTCTTTGCTTTTCAACTTTCTATGAACAGCCTAAGTATCTGTAGTACATATTTGATTATGACAGGGTTCCAATATATTATATATGTGTCTGTTGTCATATCACTGTGTGCACAAGTCAGGATTGGTGAATTGTGAGAGGTTCCTGGGTTAACACATGCAACTGCCAGATATGTGTGGCCCACTGCTGTACTCAGACATGGCCTAAGTGTGTGAACATGCCCAGTTTGGCCTTTCAGTATGTTGTTGCCTTATTCAAGTGTGTGAGCATGCCCAGTGTGACCTTTCAGTATGTTGCTGTGTGAAGTCCACTACATTTGTTGATGTGTGTGAACACACCCAATATTAACATTTATACTATATGTGTGTTGTAAATCAAGTTGGATTTTTACTGCAGGGCTCACCTTTGTGTTATAACTCTACAGGGATTATGTTGTGCCTGCAGGGTTTCCATGAAACACTTTGCATAGACTTAACAACATTTCTTCATACAGGTTGACCACCGAAATACTGTCATGGTTTAGTGGTTCAGTACTGTGACTATAGTGCACAGTATCCTAGGTTCGAGGACTGTCACTGCTTCATATTTTCATACTGTGCAGACCAGACTGCTTAAGGAACAGTAAAGCAAATATGACCACGTTTACCTGCTTTTGCTCAACTTTGACCAAACTTGCCCAACATTGCTCAACATTAACCAACATTGCTGAACATTGCCCAATATTGCTCAACATTGCCCAAAGTTGTGCTACTTAGTGTGTGCAATTTTGTTTACATATACTAAATAGTGATAAAAGCTATTTAGCACTGCTTTATATTGCTTAAAACATGGCAATCATGCCTCAGGTGGTGCTGCAGGGCTGCATATGTCAGATGCACATAGTACACTCCCTATACATGTTTGAAAACAGGTAGTGTCAAGTTAGGCATTCCTTTTACTATATGTATGAGTCAGAGAGAGGTATCATTTCCAGGGTTCCTACTGAGCCAGTGTATATGCTATGTGTTGCCTCTTTGCCAAGGCCAAAGCATACTGGGCACGTCTCCTTCTGCCTACTGGGGCAGGCTCAGGTTGTTCCTTCTCTGAGTCACGCTCTGCCTGTGATGGCCTTGGCAATGGTGGGGGGCTGTTTGGCCCAGTGCTATGCTGCTCCTGCTGCAGCTGTTTTCGCAGGATCATATTATGTAGCATAGCACATACCATGACTATTTTAGTACATGTAGTTGGTGAGTACTGCAATGTCCAGGCAACCGAACCGTGACTTGAGCAGCCCAAACACACACTCAATTACATTTCGTGTTTGTGCGTGTGCCTCATTATGGTGTTCCTGTTCAGGTGTGTGTGCATTTCTGATGGGTGTCATCAGCCACGGCTCCAGTGCATATCCAGCATCCCCCACTAGGTGACCATGAGGGATGCCCCCATTGCCAAATGTCTGGTACATCTGTGTCAGATGCCAGATATGGGAATCATGGTAACTTCCAGGGCAGGCAGCACACACATTCATTATTATGCCCTGGGAATCACACATGACCTGGCAGTTGATGGAGGGGAAACCCTTGCAGTTAAAGTAGGCCCTAACCTGCTCACCAGCTGGTTCTTTGATGCATATGTGCGTGCAGTCTATTGCACCCACTACCTCAGGGTATTCCGCTATTTGCTGGAAAAGATGTATATTGCTGGCCAATACCTCATGGGAATTGAGGAAATATACATGATCACTGACATGTGCTGACATGGCATTCAGGAACTGATGCAGTACCCTGGATGCTGATGCCTGTGAAATCCCCATCATATCACCAGTTGGTCTCTGGAAGATACCTGTTGCTAGTATTCTTAGGCCAACACATACCTTGGTTTCCACTGAGATGGGTTCCCCTCTGTTGGTTCTGTGTGTGAGGCGTGGCCGGCACAGCTCAACAATTTGCTGCATGAGGTCTCTGTCCACTCTATAGTGCTCCACTATCTCCAGCTCATGTAGCCCCTGGTAGGTTACCCTTGGCCTGTACACTGTTCTCCGTCTCCTCACTGTGAATTGTTCAGCAGCATTCGCTTTGTCACCACCCTCAGCATGTTGCATATGTCGCCTTATGACAGCAATGGCAGTCCCTAACATTTCCTTGTCTCAGTAAAGCTTTTTCAGTTTTCACTTCTATTAGCTTACGGCAGTGTTGCAGTGTCTCTGAGAAAAACATAGTGGAAAATTGTTTGCAGAGTTTTAAGTGCTGGGCTGGGCTAGTGTACTGCCGGTGTAATTGGCCGATTCTGATTGTTTTCACCTGCTAGCTCTGCTAGTCCTCTTTGGTTAATTTCCTACTATTTGTTGTGCTTCCTTTTCCCTTTCTGTTTCCACAGGGGGCAGTGCTGCACAAATAAGCGCAAACATGCGCACACAAGCTCACATGCGCGCACACATGCTTACATGGCCTAACACTTGCTGACTCCGGCTTAAATGCATGCTCACAGGTGCAAACACATTTACACAGGTTTCAACAACCTTACACATGCTTACTCTGGCTTAAATGCACGCACACAGGTGCACACACACGCACACAGTCTTACTCGGTTTTACAGGCACGCACACGCACGCATACACATTGCAGGCACTTCTACAAGAAACTTTAGTGTTATCCATGGCATACACCTTCAATTTCTTGCCTTTAGCTAGGATACCTGTTGACACGCCTCTTCCAGTAGTGGGTAACTGACAGCAAACACATGCCACTCTGCTCCAATGAGCTTACATTCTTTCATACATACTCCCCTCATGATGTCATTTATCTTCTACTCTGATACTCCCCCTATCCTACTCTTACACTCCATGGACTTTGCTCATATGCCATGTGAAATTTGGATTCATTATCCTTACCCTCATTTGCATAGGATTGCCTACTAATGCTTGGTTACATCTCTTAGACTGAGCTTCCCCCCTTAGCAACCTCTACTCAGTAGCCATGTTGTCTTCAGCCTGCCATTCACTTGCATGGCAGTTGAATATTTAGAGTAATATCCCTATTTGTGGCTTTTATTTTTATTTTTCATGGTTTTTACGGCGCAGCACTTTTGTGCGACGCTGCGCTATGCTTAAACTTCGGAGATCGAGGTAAAAAAAAATATTTTTTTTAATTTTGCAATGGGAAGAATTGCCAATGGCTATATATTTGGCCATTGGCATGCTTCCTCAACTGGATGCATCCTTTATTTGGAGCTGTCACGGCTCCGTTTTGCTATTTGCAGAACGGTACTCTGTTGACAATGGAGTACAGTTCTGCAAATAACACTGCTCTTACTCGGACAGGTTAGGGTTTCCTGGATCACAAATTTACCTCATTTGCATAACTTTCAGCAGCAAATGAGGTAATTTGCATAACCTAGCCCTGTCCGTGTAGGAGTTGTTTTAGGAGCTCTCTTGCACGCCCCTGCCGGCTGTTCCTGGATTGCTCGGCAGACATGTTGGCTGCATAGAGTCTTACTCTACTCTTAGACTCCGTGCAAGCCTTCTTGAATCCAGCCCAATGGGTTCTATCGCTATGAATAAATGTTCTTATGATACATGAATTCCACCTAAACAATACCACAATCTGTTCTTGTTTTGCTTAGGTCCTAATCTGTCTCGTACTTAATAAAGCGACTAGACTTAGATGAATGTGAATACTCCCTCAGACTCAGAAAGGCTTCCTAAAATACAAATGCCTTATCTAGGAATGTTTCCACATCACAATATGCCTTTCTTATTCACAGATAGCTCTACTATTATGGTTTTCCCCTTTCAAGGAGTACAGTGCAGAAGACATTTTCACTGGAGAAGCTGCATAGCAAAGCCACAGTAAGGGGGGATGGCTTATGCTAATTAACTATGTGATCTTGAGAAGAAATAGCAATGTCCCTGATTAACTCAATAGAGTTCAGAGAATCACTGTGCTAAGTTAAACTTTTCTCTAGGAGGAAAAAGAGAATGTCATCTTCTGACAGCATTTACCCATTCATTCCTATGAGAATAGTCACATGCAGGAAAGTATAGCAGAGCCCTGTGTGTGTGTGTGTGTGTGTGTGTGTGTGTGTGTGTGTGTGTGTATGTTTGTGTGTGTGTGTGTGTGTGTGTGTGTGTGTGTGTGTGTGTGTGTGTGTGTGTGTGTGTGTGTGTGTGTATGGGAGTGTGTGTGTGTGTGTGTGTGTGTGTGTGTGTGTGTGTGTGTGTGTGTGTGTGTGTGTGTGTGTAAGATCCACAGATGTCTGCATTTGACTTAGTCTATGCTTGTATGCTACCATGATGTATAGACTGGTAGGAAGAACACTAGTATTGTCAAGTCTGATACTGCACTGTTCACTTCTAAGAAGGGATGCATGGGTGAATGCTGTCAGAAGATGGCATTTTCTTTTTCTTCCTAGAGAAAAGTTAAACTAATGCAGTGTTTCTGTGTGTGACTTTACCATGTCTCTAAATCAGTGCTTCTCTTCACCTCGCCAACTGGCCACCAGTTTTGGTGAATTAACATCAGTGGAGAGAATCTTTCTCAGTCCTAGCCATTTTCTTTCTATCCTTCTGAGAAATGTTTAAAGTCTTTGGAGAAACATTCCAAAAAATAAATTTCCAAAAAAATAAAATTTTAGAAAAAAAGGCAAATACAAAACAGAAGCTGTTTGTAAAAGAAAAGAAAGAGAATTAAAATGCTGTAAAAGATGGGATTTTTCACTAATGGATTCTATTACAAAACAAAAAAACCTTTAATAAGCTTATTAAAAGAAAGCACTTCATCTTTGATGGCTTCCGTTAGTCTGGAGTGTATATAAAGATCAACCACTAGATCTTCAATTTTTTTTTAATAAGAAGGCAATTTCATTGGCAAGAATGTCAGAACAATTCAGAATTATATTAAAAGTTAAATTTATATTTATTTCAAGTGCATCATGATGAATAAACCTACAGCTTTGCTGCCTGGCAAAGACATTTATATGGAAAACACTTCCATCAGAACATAAGACTATATCCACTCCCTCTTTTGACTGCATATTTGTTGAAAGCGAGTATTTTAACATTATAAAATAACCTGCTAGCTAACATCAAAGACTTCATTGGGAACCCCTTCAGTGCAAAGTCGGTATTCAATTAGAAATGAAAGAAGAGATCATCTGTCAATAGTCATGAAAGTTCACAAAGGAAAAAGAAAAAAAAAAGAAATGGAGTCTTTCTTATTTTTTTGTACAATGAAGAAGACTTTTGCATGTTGAGACTGATTTCTTTTTTCTTTTGCATTTTGCAACTCAGACATAAACACAGCCTCAAAGCACAGTGTTTCCCCACATGAAAACATTCCCCAGGATTCAATAAAATCCATGTAGAGCCTACATGGAATGTACCTGTGTACACAGCAATGGTTCCCCCTAGGCAGTGTGCCATATATATTAATCATGGTGTGCTGCAGAGGGAGACCATAGTAACAGGGATATTGAATCCATGTAGGCAGAAGTGTAGCGGTTATCCCATAGTTATGATGCCTGGTCAGATGTTACGTATAGGGTGAAGCTCCCTGTAAGGTCCCCTGCTACTGTTGACATGTAGGGTCTATATTAAATTATTGAACGGAACAAATGTCGAACGGCCAGATTATCGAAAGTGCCATTCATCGAGTTCTGGTTTGTGGGATTGGGGTGCAGTAAAGATCAGGAATTTTGCCCTTTCCTCACTGTAGTGCGATCTTGGAGTTGGTATATATAATTAGTGGGGGTGTGGGAGGCAGAGCCCCCCACAAAACCAAGTAATGTGAATGGCACTTTCGATATTTTGGCCGTTCGACATTCGTTCAGTTTGATAATTTAATATAGACCCAACATGTGCTGTGAATTAATAGTTTGTTTTCCAAATATCTATTTTTTTATGTCTGTTTGCGTGGCACAGAGCACAGCAATGCCAAGCTATGGCTGTGCATAGCTGACACCTGCTAGACATCTAAAAATAGAAACTGGATGTAATATTATCATATCTGCTTTTTTGTTAATATCCATTCACACTGCGTGGCATGGAGTGCGACAATGCCAAGCTGAGTTTACACATACACAGTTAACACCTGCCAGACATCTAAAAATAGCAACTGGATGTAATTAATTATTTATTTCCAGTTATATTTAAGCCCTTTTGCATGGCACAGCACAGTAGCTTAGTAGTACATGTGAAGGTATACTAGTTTATATACTATCCAAGTTGCTAAATGGGTAGAGTGATAGCCTAAAGGTTGGTAGGTCCTGGGTTCAAGTACTTAGAAAACATACCATTTGTTTAATGTAATGTAAATTTTTGTTTAATGGAAAAACATAACTTTTACATTTGGAAGAGCTGTGCAGTGCTAAGCACTGCTTAAACATGATTAATGGCTACTAATGTTTGCACATTGCTAAGTT
Organism: Protopterus annectens; assembly: GCF_019279795.1. Taxonomy (NCBI): domain Eukaryota; kingdom Metazoa; phylum Chordata; order Ceratodontiformes; family Protopteridae; genus Protopterus; species Protopterus annectens. The sequence goes on along the minus strand of NC_056745.1, from coordinate 1,533,651,441 downwards.
TTGCTAAAACCATGGATGTATGAGTTTTTGCAATGCCCAGCTCCGCTTATCTGGTTTGTTTGATTCTAAGCAATGCAGAGCTTTTTTGAATGTTGCTGAATGAAAACAGCTTATATTAAGGACAATAGGTGAGAATTCTGCAACAGTTGTTGGAGTTTTTCCAACTGTCAGTATGCCAGCCAGTGTTGGTGAGGGTGCGTGCTTTCTGGTGCAGAGATGGGTTGTACAGGAGTCCAGGCTTTTTGTTGAGCTCCTGATATGCAATTATGAACCTAGGCTGCTGCAGGGTGATTACCAGGGCTCAGAATGTAAGGCTGAAGCGTGGATCGGTTGGCCAGGGTACTTACCAGTGCTACTGGTATCCCATACACTGGTGAGCAGTGTCATCACCACAATGACAACCTGAAGCATAGAAAGAGGGGAACTTTGGACACCTAGGTCCAAGAGGCCAGGGATGGTCATGCCACAGACACATGAATTTCTTCCACTATTTTACTAAAATGCAAACTGAATGTGTGCAAAAATGATACACATAATGGTATGCTTCTCTCCCAACAGCTGCAGCTGAGAGGGCTTGTAAAATGCAGCCCCATTGTGCTGTGAGTGTGGTAAGTACGGATATATTATGCTAACTATAGTGCAATAAACAATAAACAGTAAAAACTGTACTGCAATAAAGAATAAACATAAATTGTAGTGCAATAAAGGATAAACAATACAAACTGCAGTGCAATAAATTGACAACTAGAACTGTAGTGCAATAAATGAACAATTAAAACTGTAATGCAATAAAAAAACAATACCAATAACAGTAAACAAAAAGCTGTCAAGCAGGATTGTGTTGTCATAACATAATTACAGTAGAACTGTACGCATTGAACTGTATGCATTGCATGTCTATAGTAAGGTTGCTGCAGTCAACTGTAAAACTGTAATTACTGTAGAATGCAAAAGTAACTATGTATTTTTTTTAACTAAGTATTTTTTTAAACCTGTAGCATGTACCATATGGTTATTAAGTATGTAATGGAGCTTTTATCCCTGGGCCTCTGCTGAAAAAGGGCTTCGGATCAGACAGACATTCCCAGTCAACAAATGTAAAATAAAATAAATAAATAAATAAATGATCAGAAAAATGTATTGCACAACTCATAGTATGGTTCAAGGTTCAAGGCTGTGTCCATGCCAATTTCAGTCACATAATTTTTCTCTCATTCCAGGAACAAAAGGTACCCCAAAGATCGGACTTATGGCCTCTACTGTTTGGAATATACATTTCTGATGTGCAAGTCAAAACCAGTGGCCTGTGGCTGACCAGGTTTGCAGGGTCTGTATTATTTCAGTGAATGCTTAAAATAGCGAATGCCGTTTAATCGACCCAATAAAGTCAAAATTCCTAAACATACAGAACACTGAAAAAAAAAATGCTGGGCTGTGTTCAGGACTTCGCCATTTCCTCCACTATAGTATGATCCCAGAGTTGGTATATTTAAGTAGCGGGGTGTGGTGTGTGGGAGTGAAGCCCCCACTTTTGTTTGAATTTTTATTTTTTTTTTACACAGTTTAATGATTTTTTTCCCTGGGAAAAAATGCTGTTCCATATGTTCGAGATTTAGGGATTTTCACTTTATTGGGTTGATTAAACAGCGTTCGCTATTTTAAGCATTTGCTGAAATAATATAGACCGGGTTTGCAGATAACTGCAAGCTGGGCACTGTCATAAATTCCCCTAGTGATGTAAACATTCTTCAAGACTACCTTACCCAAACAAATGACTGGTGCCATCATGGCCTCAAACTGAATGCCAAGAAATACACCATTATCCCCTTTGGGGAAAATGGTGCCCCCACTAAATATCACATTCATAACAATGTACTAAGCACACAATCAGTTGTTAGGGACTTGGGCACCCAGGTTGATAGCAACCTGACTTTTTACCAACATGTTGCCGCTGCTGTATGCTCTACATGGCCCACTTCATAACTAAGGGTATTTCATCCAGGAACAAGGTCATAACATCCCTGTACTCCTCCCTTATCAGAACCATTATCGAGTACAGTGACCCCTTTGGCATGTACCTTGCCAAGCACATGCAGCAGTTGGAGAGACACAGACATTCTTGACCAGGAAAATCTAGGATCTCAAACACCTATCCTATACAGGCTAAAAGCCCTGTCTCTCTACTCAGTCTCATACAGACTGCTCAGAGGTGACCTGTGTCTAGCATACAAGTCTATCTCAGACTCAGCCTTGATGGAGCTGCTGCATATCCGTAAGTCAAATTCCACTTGCTCAACCCTCATGCAAGGCCTCACCCTGGTCTGTGACATTAATAGAACTTGTTGGTGGGATAGATTTGTGTCCCAATGACTCCCGCATCTTTGGAATAGATTCCCTCTCCTTGTCAAGCAGAGAACCTTGCTAGCACTCTTTAAAAGGAACCTGGCCAACTGGATAGGAAACAGAAAATATACCCCTGGGATCCCACCTGCCCCCCTGCTGGACAGGGAAAACAGGTGCTGACTTTGTGGGAACAATGGTGAAATTTTTGACTAGGCTTATAAGGGCCTCCAGGCCAATAGCCTAGTATTGTCCTATGAACCTATTAACTTATGGGTGAGGTAGCCCACTTTACGGGCAAATATTGTGTGTAGACTTCACAGATAATTAACACCAATACCAGTTAAGTGTTAAATAGGATTGTTGTTTCCTAACTAAATCTGTCTTAATATTTGCAGTAAGGCTGTATTCATTGCATGTTTGTTATAAGTTGCTGCAGTCAATTGTTACATTATTTGCAGATGTCCTCCTGCAGTCACAGCTTTTGGGTTATACTCCCATGCCTGCCAACTAAGCCATGATGACTGTCTAGTCTACTTAATGTACACCGACATTCCTCTCAGCTATCCCAATTTTTCCTAACATAATTACAATCACCTAATCTGTCTGGTCCATGATTACCAGATAAATGATTACCTGCAATGCAATGCAATGTATTTTCAAATTTATTTACATAGCACCTTGGTAGTCATGTACATGCAAATTATGAGAAACTGCTCTGTGTAGTTATGTACCTGCATTTGTTAGTGCTTGGCCCATACTGTCCCATGCTAACAGCTTGACAGGTATGTATGTGCTACATCAGCTATAGAATAATTGTAGTCACTGTACTCACAACTGACACTGCACACCTGTATAAGTATGTATTACCAGTATTTTAAGGGATATCATCTGTGATGTCACTAATAGTATGTTTTCTCTCTCGCTCCTTCCCTTATCTTCTTTAATTTATTATTATTTATTATCATGACATAATATTAACATATTTTGTTAAACTGTTTTGCTGGCCATATGGGTTATTTCATACTAGCTTGCTGTTAATATACTTACTGCTATGTACTTAATGCTATGTTCCACATGATGTACCTTAATATGTATTTGGATTAATCAATATTATGTTCCATTCTGTTAATACTAACATTGGTTTGGTTATTACTACTCTTAACTTATTGTTATAACTACTTTACTACAGCACGTCAAGGTCGGATGGTTCCTCATGATCCAACTACCTTACTTCCTCTGGCCATGGCATCAGGTCCCAGCACATCTGGAACCCAGCCTGGTGTTGCCCCCTTTGGTACCCCTGCACTACATATGGCATCAGGTAGTACCACCCCATGGGATTGGGATGGGGCCCCCCTCTGGGAGTGGTGGAGGAGGGGGAGTTGTCACTCATGAAAAACTGCCAGTTTTGGTGCATGGGATCATCTTCCTTGGGTTTGGACAATGACTGTGCCTGATGGGGAATATGCTGGGCACCTTGGTGGGGCAGGCTTGCTCTGGAGATCAGCCTCCACCACTGCCACCCTCACGGCAGTGATGGAATAGTACCAACAGTCCCATAGGTGGGGATGTGAGCCCCTTTGCTACCCTGTGGAGGCACATTGGAGTGTGATTCCACAACACCCTCCTCATCCAAAGTGTCCACAAAACCATCCTCATCCAAAGTGTTCACCTCCCTCTTGTGTCACACACCACTCTTGTCTGCTGTCTTGTCTGCAAAAGCTTCCTCACCTATCAAACTTACCTCCCCAACATGTACTTATGTCCCTTCCCCAACATTCCACTCTAACATTAAAAAAAAAATGAGTACCTGCCCCCCCGAAAATAAATCACCTCATACATAGCTCTCCATTTTGCACATGTGTCCACTGGAAACACAAATTTGATCCAATTGGCTTAACAATGCAGTTATATTGTCCTTGCCCCCTCCCTCTCGGGGGGGGTGAGAGTCTAAAGTCATCTACAAATTCTGTCAAAGTGCACAGTTGCTGCTGTACCAGAAATGGATAGCTATGGTTCTTTCCTACACCCTTCCTGCACACAACCTACCTCCCTTTCACTATGTTTTTCCCCCCCTGGTTGCACCCCATTTCACCACTTTCCTTTCTCCCCATTTTTCTTTTCTTTCTATATTTTTTGTGTAACATTGCACGGTCATGCAGCTTTGCTAAGCTCATTTAATTGGAGCTATATTGGTTTATGTGTTTTAAATGATAATAAACATGTGCAAAGCAAACACATGTCCCCTATTTCAAACCCAAGACCATTGCATTTCCAGACCACTGCATTAACCTGCCATGCCACACAGCTGTTAATTAAAACAGGTGCTGTAAGCAAAACATAATAATTGCAAGTTACAGTCATTGAGCATGTTTAAGTGAAGCTGCACATCACACCGCATCACGCAAACTTGATAAAAGAGTAATGGAAAAAATAGGAGTGTACTTTGGAGTCTGGTGGAAGAGTACACCACTAGAAAGTCAAACACACAATAACAGATGTAAGTGAGGTCTCTAATAGCAGGTAAATGTGCACTTTTATCAGCAGCATTTAGAAATACACCTGCTATGGCATTAATGGCAAAATGCATGTTCAACTGGGACCCTTGTGCAGAAATACATCCATATAAAGCCATGTACATAATGATGAATGTAAAAAAAGTTTGTCACAGCCTGTATGTGTGCACTTATATCTTGCAAATACACCTGCTCCAATAATGTCTCAGTAGCTCAGTCTGTTAAATGCCTTATAAATGGTACATTTTACCACACAGTCCTGGGTTCAAATCCAGTGGTGTGTGGAATTTAAATTACATTATTGTGAAGCCAGTAATTAATGACTGAGTCATGCACCCTTTATCCACATAATTCATTTCAAATAAAATGTCTCCTTTTTACTGATGGAAGTTACAGGCCTGCAGATAGGAACACATTTCACATATCCTTATAAAACTATAAGTGCATAAGTGTCAGGTCATGCATTAATGTGTATTCACAGATGATTTTAAGTTAGGTAATGCAAATGAGGCCCATTACTATCAGAGTGGAGCACACAATCATTTCTTACTCACAGTGCAGATTAGCACAGCAGCACAACTAACATACGCATATAAAGCCCCTTCTTGTAACAAGGGCTGTCAGCATACACATTCCAAATGAGTACCAGACTTTAACACATGGCCTGATGGTTGCCTGAATGGTAGACATAATGTTATATTTATCCCTATGTTGCTCAAGGACACAACAAACATGTTGCCTAGTACTCTGTTAGTGATACTATTGCTTAACATACTTACCTTAAACACATGCCTTAATTGGACTGGAATGGGCACTGTCACTCTGGCTCTGCCTCGACAACAAGGCTAACACAGCTCCCACAGTTACTCTTACAGCTTTTTGTCCTCCAAAGTGTTCACACTCTCTGCCTATGCCTATTATCCTGCAGCAGCAGCTACAGCCTGTAGCACACACATCTCTATGCAAAAGTAGCTGCTACAGACCTACCTTCTGCGATGACGTAGTCTCCTCACCCTAGTAATATCCAGCACAACATATCCGAAAGGCTTCTAATCTACATGAAGGCCTTATATCTTGCAGAGTGGCTGCATGCCATTGGCTGAGGATAGTGCATATCAGCTATGTTGGTTGCAATTAGCATTTCAGAACCACAGACTAGTTAAGAGGCAATCACCTGGTAATGAGAAGCATGTTAAAAAGACAAACAGCTGGATATGGGGAACCATTCAGTATGATACTTTCTTCACACAGAAGACACATTTTCAGAAACTTAAATATCACCACATATCAACAGTGGAGTTTTGCACTCCATCAGGTATGTAAACTTTTTGTTTACAATAGGCTGCAGATGTGTGAATATACTTTTGGGGAATAGGGATTACAGCATTAAGCCTTTCTTACAACTGTGATTATAACATGTCATTGATCTCCAGATTTGTTAGACCTACAGAAGATGTACAATACATCAAGGGCGGAATTTATTTTTTGTCAGTGTGGCACAGTGGTCTCATGGGACTGTCCCTTTATCATGGTTGTAATAGCACACTGCTATATGCCACTGATGTTTTGACATATTATCAGGGGGTTGCCACTAGGGTGCACACTACAATAGACTCCAGTGTTGGGCATATGATAATACAACAGTATATGTCATGGCACACATGGGAAGAACTGACTATCACTAGTATCATATTTGTATCCGCATGCTTAGTATGTTTGCATACTATGGAATATGACCTTTGTGATCAAGCAGTGCATACTGCCAGACATTCTGTTCTTGCTGTATCTCTACATAGTGTACTTCCATGTATGTGATCCTGACATGTGTTCCCATTTTATTGTCTTTCAGGAAACATGTATCCAAGATGCTGTGCATCTTTCACAGATGCAGAGAATGATATTATAGTGGAAGGTCTCCAGCAATACCAGGAACTCCTGCTGTCCGGGGGGAGACAAAACATGGAACAGCTGGCAGCATTGTAGGCTGATCTTGTCCATGACGTGAATACCACAGGTCATCAGAGCAGGATATATAAGCAGGTTTAACACTGCGCAATGGACATGATCAATGCTGCATGCAGAAGAGCAGCAGATGTAGCCAGGGATTGTGGAATCACCGGCGGAGGGCCTGCAGTGGGACAACCACTGTCAGCCACTGAGGAATTCCTGGCAAACTTAGGCATACACAACAGCTCCCAGGCATCCATTACACCATACATTGTGGATGTGAATGCCACAGTTTCCACTGCAGAAGAGCATGCAGATAAGCTTAGTTTGATCAGCATTGCAAAACTGTAGCATTCAGTGTGTCAGGGTGTACATACTTTTATGTGTGTGTCAGTTCTTTTTTCTTTAGGGGAAGGGTTTAACTGCAGTTTGACTCTCATGCTCATATGTTGACCAATACAACAAGTAACACAGTAGCTACTGTAAATATGAGATATATGGACATATTACCTTGTTGTGCTGCAACATCCAGTGGTACTGACATTACCTCTCCCTCAACTTTTCACAGATCCATCAGATATCAGACAAGGCCATGGTCCTGTTCCTGGTAAGCATGACACTGTTTTGTTATAGATGTAGGTTTACAGCAATGTAATCCCTAAAGTGTCATCACAGACCTGTTGCCTGTATTGCTGTACTATTGGCATGATTGCCAACTGCACATCTATTTTCTGACTGTATGCATGTTAGAGTCACTCTTATGCTTTGTAGGTGTGACCACACTGATAGATGTGACAGTATTGTCAGGGCATTACAGATTGTCATGTGTCAACTGTGCAGAGTCTTCACAAATGTCAACAGTGTACCTCATTGTTGCTGATGAGATTGCTGTGTAAAGAGCTTTTATTTACAAGTAACTACAGCTGTTTGTGGGAAATGTAATGTCCTCTTGTCCTACTAGTGGCCTAATGTTAAGGTGTTTGCCTTACAAACACAAGGTGCAGGGTTTGAGTCTCACAAGGGATAATTGGCTAGGCTTAAAATGGCTTGCAAGGACAGTTAGCCTAGTACTAACCTAATGGTTGGGAGGGTGACCTAATGGTTAAGGTGTTCGCCTTACAAACACAAGGTGCAGGGTTTGAGTCTCACAAAGGATAATTGGCTAAGCTTAAAATGGCTCGCAAGGGCAGTTAGCTTAGTACTAACCTATGATCCTATATGAGATTGGATTTTCAACAGGCCTGTAATAGTGACAACAGTGTATAAAGCTTTACATATATTGCAACATTGTACTGCAGAGCATAGTAGTGCATATATTAATGTACTGCTTTTTCCTTTGTTATCACAGGTGACATGGGGAGGAGGATTGGTCTCTGTGGCCTACACAACCTGATGTCAGTGTCTCTTCAGACTCTAATCATAATGGTGGTCAGAGTGAGGTCTGGGTGGGGTTTCAGGGGATGAATTTGTCCCAGAGTTTGACATCCCTCTTCTGCCCTCATTGTCACTGCACACAGTCTGTATGCCCACACATACCCAGTCCTCAGAGGCTACAGATATTGAACAGTCAGAGGGTGGGCACATTGAACGGGTAAGTGTGGTAACTATGGCTCCAGCCAGTGTAGACACTGGCCATAGCCAGAGAGCTAGCAAGGTTCCACACAGGTGGATCGACATGGGTACTTGTAGGAGGCCTGCCATCTGTCCATCACCTGTTGCAGGTGTCACATCACAGGTCACTTGGCACATGTCAGTCCATCATGGAGGCACAGGCATGTTCTGAAAGGAACTCCAGATGGATGCAGCACAGTCTGACATCCGTGACTGCCTCCACTACATTGCTGACACCCTGGATTGGTTTACTGATGCAGTGGAAAGGTGGACTGTGACAGACTGCACACTATCTGTATTGGAATGCACAGTTTCTGTGCTAGAATGTGTGGTTGGAGTTGAGCATCGGACTCATGAACATATGTCAGCAACCCCATCTGCTGAGAGTCCATGTGACTGTACACAATCACTCTTCCATAGTGGCAGTACATCGAGCTCTACAGAGGGGAGTGTGATGTCCACACCAAGACATGGCAGGCCATGGGCTTATGGTCCTGGTTGTTCCCATGGAGGGCACAGTCCCAGCAGACAGCAGTCACCGTCAGGCACCACTTCTGACCTTGGCCATGGAGGTGCCAGTGCAAATCCTGGCAGAGCCATTTCCCATGTTTGGGGCTAGAGACAGTGAACTGTCAGCTCTACTATGCACAGTTCAAAGCTGTCCAACATACACACATGTAGAGCTAGCACTGAGCTTGACTGTGTACACACACACACTCAAACACCACTGTCAAATCCAGGTCACCTACAGACACACATGACACATTTCCATGGTTCATCTTTTCTGCTTCCCTTCCTGACTCGCACACATGCTGTCAACCTTTTGGGTCAGCCTAGGCCTCCTGTACCCCCATACAACTCCCTGTACAAGTGATACCACCTGTGCCACATCCCTGTCATCCTCATCATTGATGTAGGGAAATGAAGCTATGTTCCTGATGCACAGGGTGACTATATAAATTAAACTTTACTTGTGTAATGCAGTGTTGTTTTGCCATGCCACTTGTACTGGTTACTGACAGACACTGTATGCTGACATTTGTAATGAGTAAGACACATAATTTTGTGTCCCTCATGTTGTATGATGCTGTGATGGCTCTATGCTTAGACAATGAAAGGTGTGTCACAGACCTGTTTCTGTTTCTGGTTCAGGATTCTGTTGGGGATACCTGTGGATACACAGTGACAATAAATCCATAGATATCACAGCACAGGATGGAATGTCAGCACAGAAGAAATATATCTTAAGCAAGGTACAGCACTATAAGTGCATGGGTCCATAGGCTCATATGTGTATAACAGGTTAACAAGGACAATGGCATCATTCAGTGTATTCATGCATCCCTAATCTGTGAAAAGGTCTGATACACTTGATATGTGTCACCAGAATTTTGGGAGCTAACAATTCTACAAGCTGTGGTGATGGAGATTACCCATCTACAAATTTCCTTTGTCCCATATAGACATTTGTCTGACACCAGTTATGATTGTCTTGTTCTGCATTCCATTGTGTAACTTGAACATGATGTGTGTCACAGCAGACGTGTGCTTCACATGCATGGGGGGCCCATTACATACAGGGTGTATGGTCTATGTACATACTTGACTCTCCAGCAAGTACTAATTATACCACAGTGACAGTGTAGGTGTGTAGAACAGGTAAGACATATGTTAATCCTGTCAAGGATACGCAGGAGGTACACAGCGGGATCTAACACCTCCCTGCATGGCAGCCATACACATTCCCTCTGTCGCTCGTCCTTCTCTAACATAGATGACAACCAGGTGGGATATTTCATTTATATATCCACAAACAAAAAAAGACCAAGATGACGAGGTCCAGCCGACGGGAGTTTATTAACAATGAACACAATTCACCATTGACCTAGGTTTCGTCCGAATACTCAGACTTCTTCAGAATGCCAAAGACATTGCTGCAAACACACTTAAATATGCAATACAATTTATCAATTAATTAATTAATTCAGTAAAATTAATCACTATGAAAACACATTAAAACCTAACGAGTGTTGTCTGTCATTAACAGCCCTACAATTCATAATACGAAAATAAAAATATATATTTAATAAAATATAAACCTCACATATGTGACTAAATTTTAATGAAATAATACATGTGTTAATATGATGTTAAAAATACAAAATCCATATAAAAGCAAACCCAAAAATAGAAATTGAAAAATAAAAATGAGAAAGTAATAAAACTTATGTCCTGCACATTATCCAAAAATCAATAACTACAATAAGTGTGTAGTTTAAAACCTATATAAAGTACTAAAACCTAAATGATGTTATTTAATACCTATAATGTTCCTTAACTTAAGTATAGGCTTAACAGTACTATACTCATTGAGTCCGGGATAGTTATATGCATTTAATCTAAGCTGCCATCTTAATTCACATATGTCCAAATGTGTATCTATAACCCTACCCTGTTGATCTACCTTAATCTGTTTCAATATACAAAACTTGAAATTGTGATCTACATGGTCAACCACATGCCTAGCAAGGGCATTGGTGGTTTTAAGATGTCTAACATCCAACAGGTGCTCCCTAATCCTGTCCCTAAAATACCTACATGTTTTACCTACATAAAAGGCATTACAATCTTGACATAAAGCAAGATAAACCACATTTTTAGTGTAACAGTCAAAGTGACCTGATATAGAAATATAACAATGATTGATCACAAGGCTGTTACCAGTAGGAAAAATGTAGGGACACATGGAACACCTTCCACATTTGAAATTACCTATTGGTCTATTACAAGAAAGCTTCCTTCCCCATACATTCATTTCAAACATGTCTTTGAATGATAAATCTTTCCTATATACATAACTCAATTTACTTCCAAATTGGGGTACCAAATCTTTATCCATCCTAAAAATACCCCAATTCCTATTAATTATTTTCCTAATCTCATCTGAGTCACCATTGTAAGTTGAAATAAACAAAAAAGATGACTTTGCCAAAAAGGTTGACCTAACCAAAGCATTCCCAACAGGGTTATTTAAATTATCTTCAGAATTTAAAATAGCTTGAAACACACCAACTTCCCTTTTGTGTGTAATTTCCTGAAACAAATCCAAACACAATCTTTTGGGATACCCTCTATTCAAAAATAGGGAAATCATAAAAGTTAATTCGTCCACAAATTCCCTGTCATCACTGACCATCCTGGCAGCCCTAACCATTTGGCCCTTCACAATTGCCCTTTTCTGGTGGCTAGGGTGCCAACTATTATACTGAAGATAGGAATTTGAGAAAGTTGGTTTTCTGTATATGTTTGATTTAATTAGACCACTTACCCTGTCGTAGGTTAATCTAACATCCAAATAGGTGATGGTCTCAAAATTTACCTCATGTGTGAATCTCAAAAACCATACTGTACTGTTAATGTATTTAATGAAGGCTTCTAATACAACCACATCACCTTCCCAAATGATAAAAATATCATCCAAAAAGCGCGAATATAATCTAATGTGCCTGTAAAACTCACTGGGGAATATGTAATGTTCCTCCCAGTATGCCATAATGTAATTAGCATAAATAGGGGCACAAGCGGCCCCCATTGCCACTCCAGTTCGTTGTTTAAAGTAATGTCCTTCAAAAAATAAAAAATTATTATTCAATACAACTTCCATAAGTTTGACAAGAACATTGATTCTATCCTGCTCATACATACTAGTTCCCAACAATTGTTCCTCCAACCACATTACACCTATGTCATGTGGTATAACTGTGAACAAGTTACACACATCTATGGTTAGGAAACAAAAATCATCTTTGAACTTAAATGCCTTCAACCTTTCCAAAAAGTGCCACGAGTCCTTAGTAATATGGGGAAAACTACTTATGCCCATTTTCAAGTGGTGATCCAATAATTGACTAATAAAACATACTTTACTTCTTTTGCCATCAATTATGGGTCTAAACTGCACATTGTTTAAACCTTTGTGTATTTTGGGTATACCGAAGATACCACTAACCACAGGATGAGCATTTACCATATATTCATATTCAGTCTCAGATACTTCACCCTGATATAACAAACAAAAAAGGAGATCAATGTTTCTATATGCTATATTGATCTCATTGATACTTATTTCAGTATAACTGTCCTCCAAAAGCATTGACATCATAAGGCTAATATAGCCACAATTATCTACGATCATCACGTCATTACCTTTATCAGGCTTCATAATACAAATACTCCCCATTTGACTCAAATTTTCCATTAACAAATACTCATCCTCTGTCATATTACAATGTATTTTTCCTTTTCGCTGTTTGAAATACTGCCTTAAATCAAATTCACACAATTTTTCAAACATGGCCACAACATATTTCATTTATACCAATTTTCTTGGGTGGTGAAAGCCAGGAAATCTTTTTGGCTAGGCTTATATAGGCCCCAGGGCCAATAGTCTAGTACCTACCTATGAACCTAGGAACCTATATGCTTTAATACATAGAAACACATCAGGACTGATAGCAGCATCATAAAATATAAACAAACTGGTTAACAAACAGACTGTATATACATACATGCTTACATCTCAATAGCTGACTACAAAATGGCAGTCAGGCTCGCATGTGGTCGGTATTTATGCACTTGTGGAAGCCCATGGACAGCTTCTTAAAGGTGTATACACACACACTGATCTACATTCTCCATCTTAAAAAGATTGCCCTCTGTAAAAACATTAGAGTTAGATATGCATTACTATAGACATTGGAAACAAAACACAATGTTCATGTACAAGTTGCGTGTATCTGTTACAGGGTTTAGAGATGCAACCGTATCTTGTAACATAACAATCTGGGCCAAATGTAGCAAAAGAAACAGTCTTAGGTGAGCAACTCATATCAGGAACGTCTGGATTTGTCACAGAAATGGGAATGTCCTCTGGAACTTCTTCTGGAAATGGAACAACTCACTCAGAGATAAAAAGTCTTTCTCACAGGCTATGTGCTGTGGTATAGGCTCAGACACCACTCTGAAATCTTTCCGATTCCACCTAAAGTCTGTTCCTTGTGATTCCATTGTGTATGATCTCGGCTATGGGCAAATACTCTTCATGACTCCAATCCGATCATAACCTTTGGGCATTTGCATCCTTACCACTTCTCCTTCCTGTAATGGATTGAGTGGTTTGCTGGTTTTATCATAGTCTGACTTCTGGGTTAAATGCTTCTTCAACAGATTGGATTTCACTGACCTGTTGCTCTTGACACATGGAACCAACAATTGACTACTAATTGGTAATGTGGTTCTGGTTTGTCTCAACACAAGTCTCTGAGTAGGTGAACCAAGATGTTTATCATGAGAAACATTTCTGAGATTCAAGAGATTCAGGAAAACATCACTATTATCTTGTTTTGACTTCTCTAGTAACTGTTTTGCACTTTGAACTGCACGTTCTGCCAAATCATTTGACTACGAGTACTCAGGACTGCTTGTGACATGAATAAAGTCCCATTCTTCAGTAAATCTTTTGAACACACAGGTAGAAACCGCACTATCCAAAGCTAAGAATACAGCATCCATGGGACCAGATGACATTCCGGGCTGTGTACTACATGAACTACAAAATGAAGTGGCACTTCATCTAAGTGTCATGTTTAACCATAGCCTCACCTTTGTGCCCACTGAGTGGCGCACAGTATAGTTATCCCACTCCACAAGGGGGGATCCACCTTGGATACCGGGAACTACCATCTCATCAGTCTGATAATCCTGATCTGCAAGGCCATGGAAAGCATTATCATGGAACTTATAAACAAAGACATTGGCAACCTTCAAATACTGGACCCCACCCAGTTTGGGTTCATGAAGGCCGATCTTGATTCCTAAAGCTGATTGACTTCTTTGAATCAGTCTCCAGAGTTGTGGATGAGGGTAAAGTGGTCCACATGGCCTATCTGGACCTCACCAAGGCCTTTGACACCATCACCCACTCTGGAATAATAGATAAACTTACTAATCTGGGCATAAATCCCTACATCACTTGATGGGTTGCCAACTGGCTTACTGACAAAACCCAGACTGTAAAAGTAGCCGACTCCAAATCCAGCTCTAGACAAGTGACAAGTGGAGTACCTCAGGGTTCAGTCCTGGGACCGCTCTTGTTTGGCATCTACTTCTCTGAGGTACAGGCCAACACTAAGGGACTCTGGCTAACAAAGTTTGCAGATGACTGCAAACTGGGAGACATTATTGAATCCCCAAATGATGTGGATATTCTACAAAAGGGCCTTACAGAAACAGATGCCTGGTGCCAGAGCCATGGGCTCAAGCTTAATGCCAAGGAATGTATAGTTATCCCCTTTGGGAAAAACCATGTACCCATGAATTACCACATAGGTGGCGGTACACTAAACAGCAAATGTGTGATGAGAGACTCGGGGACACAGGTGGATAGTGGTCTCACCTTCGATAACCACATCACTACAACAATCAGGAAATCCTTCTATGTGGCACACCTCATCACTAAGGGCTTTTCATCCAGAAAAAAGGAGGTCATTCTTCCACTGTACTCATCCCCCATTAGACCCATTATAGAGTAAAATGCTTCATTTGGTATGTACATCACAAGACATCTGCAACAGCTGGAAAGGTCGCAGAAATACCTCACTAAAAGAATCACAGGCCTAAAGCAGATGCCTTATGTTGACTGTCTAAAAAAACTCCAGCTATACTCTGTGGCATATCGTCTACTCAGAGGCGATCTCTACTTAACATACAAGGCCATGTCAAACCCTGAGCTGTTGGACATGCTCCACTTAAAGAAATCCCAATCCCTCAGAGCCACACGCTCCAGGGATCTAAACCTTGTCATCACAATGAACAAAATATGCTGGAGGGATAGGTTCCTGACCCAGGGACTCCCCATACTCTGGAATAGACTGCCCATACATGTCAAGCAGAGTGCCTCTTTGTCTCTCTTCAAAAGAAACTTTAATGATTGGATGAGAGATAGGAAATTCACCACAGGGATCACATCAGTTGCCCTTCTAGACAGGGGTCCAGGGAAGTAAATATTGTGGGAAGAAATATTCAGGGAATTGTTATGGCTAGATTTGTATAGGCCCTAGGGCCGATAGCCTAGTACCACCCTACAAACCTATGAACTGCTGGCTTGTAAACTACATGTAATTGTCTGAAATAACATTGTGTGGACTACCATGGACTGCAAAATGTTGCTTCATCTTAGTAATGACATTACTGGATGCTAGGTTAGGAAGTAAGTCAGTCTTGAATTAATTGGATTAAGAGTCTACTAACGCCAAATAATGTTGACCATTCCACTTGAAGATGTCGATGGCTACTGTCGACCAAAGTAGTTCTGGAATCTGGACTAGATGAAGTGGTTCTTTCCACTGATGTGGCTTAGTACTATTACACATGGAACAAGATGAAAGAACTCTCTCAATGTCTTGTGACATAGAAGGCCAAAATACTATCTCTCTCATCCTTGTTTTGGTAGAATCAATTCCTGGGTGACTATGATGCAAGATGGTAATGTACTCTGTTTGCAAGGACTTTGGAACAATTACTTTTGGACCTCTCATAATGATACCTTTATCAAACAAAATCTCATTTCTGTATGGGAAATAAGGTTTCACTTCTTGAGATAAACTAGATTGCTTTGATGGCCATACTTGTTGAATAAAGTGGTTAAGCCTCCATAAAACTGGATATGTGGCTGTGTGATCTCTCAGCTCATCAAGATGTGTGGAAAAAAACATTTCTCACTTCCATGACTTCATAATCAAGGTTTTCATTCTCATGCTGTTCTGTTGTGTTTCTAGGTGATCTGAATAACATAGCAAGATAAACCAGTTTACCTTTCTTGTAGACAAGATTGAAATTATACTTTTGCAATCTCAGCATCATTCTGCCTTATATAAGTGGAACATTTTGGATTATTTTCTGTTTAAACTCTGAGCTTTGGCCAGCTAAGATCTATCTGCAATCAACTGGAGGTATAAGTGAATTTAAGTAAATCTTTATCTGCACGTTTTTCAAATAATACAGCATTTAAATTGATTTATTTGTGTTGCATTGAATACTATCTAGCTGGAAGTTGTGGTTCTGTTTTTTCAGTTAATGCTTGTTAGAATTTAGTGCTTGTTAGAATTCCTGCATAGCCAGTGATAAGTGGGGGTAGTTTCACTTCAATGATATTCGGTTTCTGCCTTATATAAGTGGTACATTTTGGATATTTTCTGCTTAAACTCTGAGCTTTGGCCGGCTAAGACCTACCTGCAATCAATTGGACGTATAAGTGAATTTAAGTAAATCTTTATCTGCACTTTTTTCAAATAATACAGCATTTAAATTGATTTATTTGTGTTGCATTGAATACTATCTAGCTGGAAGTTGTGGCTCTGTTTTTTCAGTTAATGCTTGTTAGAATTTAGTGCTTGTTAGAATTCCTGCATAGCCAGTGATAAGTGGGGGTAGCTTCCCTTCATTGATATTCGGTTTCTGCCTTATATAAGTGATACATTTTCGATTATTTTCTGCTTAAACTCTGAACTTTGACCGGCTAAGACCTACTTACAATCAACTGGACATATAAGTGAATTTAAGTAAATCTTTATCTGCCTTTTTTCAAATAATACAGCATTTAAATTGATTTCTTTGTGTTGCATTGAATACTATCTAGCTGGAAGTTGTGGCTCTGTTCTTTCAGTTAATGCTTGTTAGAATTTAGTGCTTGTTAGAATTCCTGCATGGCCAGTGATAAGTGGGGGTAGTTTCACTTCAATGATATTTGGTTTCTGCCTTATATAAGTGGTACATTTTGTATTATTTTCTGCCTAATCTCTGAGCTTTGGCTGGCTAAGACCTACCTGCAATCAACTGGACATATAAGTGAATTTAAGTAAATCTTTATCTGCACTTTTTTCAAATAATACAGCATTTAAATTGATTTATTTGTGTTGCATTGAATATTATCTAGCTGGAAGTTGTAGCTCTGTTTTTTTCAGTTAGATCCCCACCCACCCTCCCTGCTTTTGTTTTGGTGTTAATCTTGGTGGCTTTTAAACTGCCCGCCCCTCTTTGTAAATTTGCATTTGGATATTCCTCCTGGGCCCATCTCATTTGCTCACTCAAAAAAATTGCAATTTATTAGTCTGCTTTTACTGTATTTGTGTTTCTTCCTACTTTATTACTTTATTTTGCTTTTGCATCATTTTAAAAGTACTCAATTGTATTTATTACTGCTCGGTGTAACTATAATTCTAAGCCTTTTGGTTTAAGCACTTGGGCTTCAAACTAGTTGTTTTACATTAAGAAGATTTGTGGTCTGCATTGTTGTGGCAGGACAGGTAGCTTAAATCCTTCTAAGTTGGGAACTGCTGATTGAAGGCTCAGTCTGTTATTCTAAGTGTATTAGTTCTGGTTTAAGCACTTGGGCTTCAGGCCAGTTATTTTACATTAAGAAGGTTTGTGGTCTGCACTCTTGTGGGTGGAGAGGCTGGACTCTGCTCTTCTGAGCTGGGAATTTCTGGTTAAAGGCGTATTGCGCCTGCATATTTGAACTGTTTCTTACTGAAATTGGTGCACATTGTTTGCTGTAGCATAGACTAGATCCAAGCCTGTTGAATCTAGCGGTGTTTGTATAACTTGAGCACTAATCCAGGCCTTCTTAAAAGTATTCAATTGTATTTATTACTGCTTGGTAGTAACCTGATTAAATTGCAGTTATCATTCTAAGCCTTTTGGTTTTAGCACTTGGGCTTCAGACCAGTTGTTTTGTATTAAGAAGGTTTGTGGTCTGCACTGTTGTGGCAGGACAGGTAGCTTACATCCTTCTAAGTTAAAAAACTGCTGATTGAAGGCTCAGTGTCTGTTATTCTAAAAGTGTATTAGTTCTTGTTTAAGCACTTGGGCTTCAGGTCAGTTATTTTACATTAAGAAGGTTTGTGGTCTGCACTCTTGCGGGAAGAGAGGCTGGACTCTGCCCATCTGAGCTGGGAATTTCTAGTTAAAGGCTTATAGTGCCTGCATATTTGAACTGTTTCTTTCTGAAATTGGTGTACCTTGCTTGCTGTAGCATAGACTAGCTCCAGGCCTGCTGAATCTAGCTTTGTTTGTATAACTTTAGCACTAATCCAGGGCCTTCTTAAAATTATTCATTTGTATTTATTACTGCTTGGTAGTAACCTGATTAACATGTAGCTATCATTCTAAGCCTTTTGGTTTAAGCACTTGGGCTTCAGACCTGATGTTTTACATTAAGAAGGTTTGTGGTCTGCACTCTTGTGGCAGGACAGGTAACTTACAACCTTCTAAGTTGGAAACTGCTGATTGAAGGCTCAGTGTCTGTTATTCTAAAAGTGTATTAGTTCTGGTTTAGGTACTTGGGCTTCAGACCAGTCATCTTACATTAGGAAGGTTTGTGGTCTGCACTCTTGTGGGAGGAGAGGCTGGACTCTGCCCATCTGAGCTGGGAATTTCTAGTTAAAGGCTTATAGTGCCTGCATATTTGAACTGTTTCTTTCTGAAATTGGTGTACCTTGCTTGCTGTAGCATAGACTAGCTCCAGGCCTGCTGAATCTAGCTTTGTTTGTATAACTTTAGCACTAATCCAGGGCCTTCTTAAAATTATTCATTTGTATTTATTACTGCTTGGTAGTAACCTGATTAACATGTAGCTATCATTCTAAGCCTTTTGGTTTAAGCACTTGGGCTTCAGACCTGATGTTTTACATTAAGAAGGTTTGTGGTCTGCACTCTTGTGGCAGGACAGGTAACTTACAACCTTCTAAGTTGGAAACTGCTGATTGAAGGCTCAGTGTCTGTTATTCTAAAAGTGTATTAGTTCTGGTTTAGGTACTTGGGCTTCAGACCAGTCATCTTACATTAGGAAGGTTTGTGGTCTGCACTCTTGTGGGAGGAGAGGCTGGACTCTGCCCTTCTGAGCTGGGAATTTCTGGTTAAAGGCTTATAGTGCTTGCATATTTGAACTGTTTCTTACTGAAATTGGTGTGCCTTGTTTGCTGTCGCATAAACTAGATTCGGGCCTGCTGAATCTAACTTTGTTTTTATAACTTGAGCACTAATGCAGGCCTTCTTTTTTGGAGAAGGTTTCCTTACACCCCAGTGGCAGGAGTGTGCAGTTAGAAATTGTCTGATTGAAGACTACAGCAACATGGTTCAGTTTTGAGATTTTTTTACTGGTTAATTGGGTAATTTGTTTAAAAGCCTTTTCTGATTGCTTGTAATCATCTAAAGGTGTTTTAAGTGCATTTTATACTGTTTGTAGTCATTTAAGGCTGTTTTAAGTGTATTTTTACTGTTTTTGCCTTATCTTTTCAAAAAAAATGTCCTTGTTTCCCACCTTTCTAAGCTAGTATAGTCCAGTTTTCAGGCTAGTGCTGAATTCAGGGCTGTGTTACAAGTTTCTGAGTTGCCCATACCTTACTTGGATAGAAGGAGGTTTCTCTGTTCACCTGTGAGAGAGGGAGCTTTGAGCAGTCATCTGTCCCTGGAGGAGTGGTTCCAGCCCAGACGTTAGTAGTAGTTTATAGGCCATTTTGGGCTAATTTCTATCTCTTTCATTTCCCTGCTGTAAAAAAAACGCATTTGCACGGTTTTGCACATCTAGCTAGGGTTAAATTATTCCCGGCTCCACCAAGTATTCCTCTTCAGTTTTTCCCTTGAAAGTAGTCTAACAACCTAAGCACTTAAAAAAACATCCTATAGTCCAGCACTTCCTCAGACCTAATAGCAAGCACTAATATACCCCGACACTTGATTGCTCAGCAGGGCAAGGCTCATTATTCACCCCTCACCAACCAAGTGACTAAGCAGCTCACCCTACTATTCAGACATGATCAAAGGGCAATTTCAAGTATACTGTCCAGTCCAGCTGGTGAACCTGGGTATCCTGAGACAATGTTACACCTGCCTCTTGTACACAGACAACCCTCTCCTCCTACCACAAAACATTAACATATATGAGAGATGCAATTATATAGCTAAAATGGAGGCTAAGCTCTCTCCAAAAACTAAAAACGATGGAACCAATTGCCCAAACAGTCCGACCAACAAACAAAAAAAGGACAAAGGTAGAAAAAGAGGCTCGACTCCTTTGTAGCACGTACCACTCTTTTATTCCACAAAAAACTCACAAGACTCCAAAACACATTAACGCTTTTCCATAACACCCTGCGTTTTCGTTTCAAATGACTTCTTCAGATGAACAACAGAATGCATATCTACAACACACCCATCCTTATATATCATTTAAATTAATTATCTAAAATTAATCAATAAAACAATTAGATAATTTAATTTAACAAATACTTCCACAAAATAACATACAATACATAAACCTTAACATATAAGAAAAAACACACTATAAAATCCATACAACCATCTTACTCCTAACCTTGTCCTTAAAACCTACATTTTAATATATTTAATATTGTTATACAAAAAATATACCTTTAAAATACATATTAAAATACATATTAAAATACTTTATAGAGTAGTCATAGACTTTTGATGTTTGTCGCTAATAGCACCATCTAGTGTGTAAATCTAATATTACACAAGATGGAATACAAAAAAGTAATACAATTTATAAAAGTGGTTTAGAATACACACACAAATTCATAAGAGACAATAAACCTTTTACAAAACTAATTCAGACCATATAAATAACTAAAGTTTTGCTGCTCTCATCTTTAGCACGGGGGCAAGGGAAACTGTATCGTTCAGACCTGGAGGTTTGTTAGCTTCCAAAAATAATTGCCACAATAATTATTTGTATTCTATAGAGGTTTATCATAGGCCACCCCTTATGTCCTTTTCCACCACTTCTAAGACAAAGAAGCTAAAATTTGCTTCCTGGCAGCATTTTTTATGTCTATAAAGTGCATTATTAGTGCATTCCGTCCTAATTTCATAATTATGCTCATATATTCTATTTTTCAGTTTCCTTTCTGATTTACCCACATAAAATGCATCACAGTGGTCACACAACCCTACATACACTATCCCACTAGTTTCACAATTCGCGAAATATTTACTCTGAATCAGAAAGTCCCTACTATTAATATAGTCTCCCTTGTACAAATATATGAGCACTGAGAGCATCGTCCACACTTAAAAGTTCCTACTTTTCCTTCTCTAACTGAATTCATTCAATTTTTACCCTCCAGAATAGTCTTTAAGTTCTTCCCCCTTCGATAGGTACATTTTAGGGGGAGAACAAATATACTTTCAAGGTCCGAGATTTCTCTAAATCTGTTCCATTCATCCTCTAAGATTTTTCTTATCTTTACAGCTTCCCCACTAAAATCTACTACAAAATTACTTTCCCCTTCATACTTATCTATTTTTTGCTTTTTCATTATTCCATCCTGTTCTATCACCCAAAATGGGTTTAAATTTATCCTGTCTTCTAATCCTAACCTCCTTCTCTATTGTCTCTATAAGTTTGATAGGGTATCCTCTATCTCTGAACATTTCATGCAACATCATACACTCATCATTAAAATCTGATTCTCTTGATGTCATTCTGCTTCCCCTTACATATTGTCCCTTGACAATACATTTTTTCTGATGAGGGTGAGCACTATTGTAAGCTAAATAGGAGTTCGAAAAGGTTTCCTTTCTATAGATTTTTGACAAGAAACTGTGGTCAGACTTCCCTATAGAAATGTCCAGATAATTTAAAATATTCTTATCGCACTGATAGGTGAAGGCCAAAAAATCAGTTGAATCTGAAATATGTTTATAAAAAGCAGAAAATTCATCCTCTTATGCAACCCATAAGAAACACATGTCCAAATAACGCCTATAAAATTTCCAACAGTGTGTATATTCAGAATTAATAATGTATCTATCCTCCCAGGCGAACAGGATAATATTGGTGTATGTGGGGGCACATCTCGCCCCCATAGCTACCCCCTGGATTTGCTTAAAGAACTCACCTTCATAGTGGATATAATTATTACTTAAAACCAAATCCATTAACGTTAAAATAAGATAAAAATCGTTGTTGCTAAATTTTCCATATTTTACTAATGCTTCTTCGAACCATTTCATTCCTTCTCCGTATGGTATTGAAGAAAATAGATCCACTATATCAATCGTAATAAAAGTGATATTCTTATCATAAACTTCTTGTGTTAAATTCTGTAACAGGTCCCAAGAATCCTTGACTCCACCATGCCCTTCCATGGACAGATGCTTTAATTTAACATCTAACCATCTGGCTAAGGGTGCTGTGACTGAACCCTCTGAGGCTACTATGGGTCTCATTGGGGGATTTTCAATATTCTTATGCACCTTTGGCACTCCAAAAATTGTAGGAACTTTAGGTTTTTCTACATGGAGGTATTTAAAAGTTTGTAAATCAATGGAGCCTTCTAGCAATAGGTCATTTAGGACCAAATATATATTTTTATTTCCTATGTTGATTTCATTAAGCGATGCCATAGCATACCTCTCCAAATTTTCAAGTAAATCCATCATTTTAGCTTCATAAATAATTTGGTCCATAATAACAGTACTACCCCCTTTATCTGGTTTAATAACTCTTATTGACGAATCACACCTTATATCTCTTAATAAATTGTTCTCTTCCTTAGTAAGGTTGTATGTAATTTTATTCTTGGAAAGTTTGCCCCTTAATTTTTTTTTCCATAAGAGCCTCAACATTTTTTAATTGTGGGTGTAGGGGGGGATTGTACATGCTCCTTTTCCTTAACACCTCTGTTTTGGGACCATTAATATTCTGTCCTTGAAATAAGAGCTCAAAATTTTTCTTTCTTAAAAATAATTTTAGGTCTATTAATACCTTACTTATATCTGCCTTCCTGTTTGGTACAAATTTAAGTCCTTTGGAAAAAAGTGAAAAATAAACTTCACTGAGCTCTTTATTACTATAGTTAAATATATCATAGTCTTTATACTTACATAAATGTCCTTCAACTACTATTAAATCATGAGTATATTTTGTTTCAGTTGTATTCTGGTCCAACCTTACCACTGTTGGAAATCCTTGTTGTTGCTGTTGCCCCTCCCCCCCCATATTGGTAGTTTTTTTGATAATTGTTTTTTATTCTTTCCGATCGCCTTAAAGGGGGGTACTCAGAATAATCATTAATATTGCCTATCTTCTCCTTGTTTCATGTGTCTCCCTTCTCAGGGGCACATTTTGACCCTAACCATTCTCATACCCATAATTATTCTTATAAGAATATTCTCTAGGTTTTGGGTAGCTAACTTATCTTTATATTCTTTAATATCCCTTTCTAATTTTCTACTTTTCCTTTCATAAACATTTCTAATACTATTTTTAATTCTATTTAATGTATCATAATATTTCCTTTGGCTTTCCTCGATGGAAAATAACAAGTCCTCAGTTATTTTAGAATTAATTCCTTCAATTCTACTATATAGACCTTCCATTTCCCTCTCATTTTCTTTTATAATAGCTTTCAGTATTTCACACTCACAGTTGTCAAAAATACCTATTAATTCATGATGGAACTCACTCCCCTCCTTCACTTTGTTAGGGTATTTGCAAACTCTTAAGCCTTTTGGCACTATTTTTAGCCTCAAACATTCCCTCAGATATGCATTCTCCATTTCTATGTTCTTGTACTTAAACAACATTTCATCCAGCATTTTAACATTATAATCATAAGTTAAATTGACATCACCCTCCACCTGTGAGGGTGCTTTTTTCTCATTAAAACAATATTTTAAATGCATAATACTTGTAAAGTCCATTTTGTACCTCTGTCCATTCGGTTTGTGACCTTTAGTAGCATTTCCATCCTCTGCCCTACCCAGTACAACCATACTGACTTCGTTCGAATTGGTCCTAAAAATCGAAGGAAAGTCCTGACCAGAGGTACCTGGTCCCATATCTGAATTATGTTTATAGTTTTTGCCATAAAGTCCTCCTGTAACAGCTCCTTTCACGCCATTAACCTTCCTCGCTAACATTTCCTGATTCCCCGGCACTCCAGACGGTGACGTCAGTGGTGAATGGCAAGTGGGCGTCAGCAGCTCGATTAGCTGTGATAACTGGTTAGTTAATCTGTCAATCTTATCAAGGTCACCGCCTCCCACCTCCGTACCTTTAGTAGCCATTGTAGCCTCCTCCACTTCCATCATAAAGAGCACCAAAAACTAAAAACGATGGAACCAATTGCCCAAACAGTCTGACCAACAAACAAAAAAAGGGCAAAGGTAGAAAAAGAGGCTCGACTCTTTTGTAACACGTGCCACTCTTTTATTCCACAAAAAACTCACAAGACTCCAAAACACATTAACGCTTTTCCATAACACCCTGCGTTTTCATTTCAAATGACTTTTTCAGATGAACAACAGAATGCATATCTACAACACACCCATCCTTATATATCATTTAAATTAATTATCTAAAATTAATCAATAAAACAATTAGATAATTTAATTTAACAAATACTTCCACAAAATAACATACAATACATAAACCTTAACATATAAGAAAAAACACACTATAAAATCCATACAACCATCTTACTCCTAACCTTGTCCTTAAAACCTACATTTTAATATATTTAATATTGTTATGCAATAAATATATAGCTCTCTCCACCCAAGACTGGAACAGGCAGTCATGAGGAGACGGTTAACCCTTGCACCACACCACCAGCCTCACACAGACATACTAAACCAGCACTGGCAAAAAATACATATAAATACACAAAATCATACTCAGAGGCTCTAAATAAAAACCTGCAAAAGCATCAGAGACCTCCAAAGCAGACATCCAAAAAACTTGCACCTCCCGTCACAAACCAGACATCACATAAAACACAAAATCAGTGTGCTGCACAATCACAGCCCTTAAGGCGAAATAACATACCTAACACACTAGTAATAGGCAACTCTATAGTCAAGCACACTGACGTCCCACTCACTAGGCTGGACAAGGAGTAGGTTACTGTTAGCTGCCTGTCGGGAGCCAGAATCCGCCACATAACACAAGCTCTCAGGCCACTCCAGAACAAGTACAAATATGACTCTGTCATTGTTCATGTTGGTGTGAATGACCTGAGACATACCTCCCTGGACTACTTGAAAAAAGACATGGAAGAGCTCTCTGATCATGTAGCCGAGGTGGGTATGACCCTGACCCTGAGTAGCATCCTGCCCTCACCAGGAATGATACCGCAGTATAAAGAAAAAATGATCAATTTCAACAATTGGCTAAGTTTCTGTTGTCATTCAAAGGGGATCCAGTGTCTGTCAGCCTGGGACGACATGCTCAACAAGCCTTGTTGCTTTGCAAGAGATGGCTTGCACCTGTCACTCCTAGGCTTTTGAATACTGGCCAAGGCTCTTTTTGCCCCCATAGTGCCTTTTTTAAGCAAGGCTCAAAAGTCAAACCCACTTCCGTAAACAGCACAAATAAAAAAAATGAGGGTTATGCTATTCAACGACAAGAGTTTAAAGCTCAAAGCACTCCTCAGTATGGAGAACGTCGACATCTGTGCAGTAACTGAAACCTGGTTCAAGGCTCCACAGAGCACCCCAGCACTACCAGGCTACAACTCATACCACACATTTTGGCCACAGAACATGGACCGAAATACAAAAGAAGGGGGTGTATCCATATTAATCAAGGATACCTACACCTCCAGGTTAGTGGCGCAGCTTGATACCTCTGAGATCATCCATGTGCAACTAACATCGGGCAAATCTGCAGTGCAAATTGTGGCCTGCTACAGATCACCCTCCATGACTCAGGACCACCACTCCGCCTTTCTGGAGACACTGGAAAACATGAAGGTCCTACCGAACACCCTGATACTGGAAGATTTCAATTACCCTACTGTTAACTGGGAAAACTACTCAAGTACAAACTTCCAGGTCCAGCGCTCCCTGGAATTTATCGTCTCAAATGCCCTGGATCACTTGGTAAACTCCCCTACCAGAGGTGAAAACATATTGGACCTGGTCATCACCAACATGGGTGACAGGTGTTCTTCACCGGAGGTCAACCTGTCACTGGTTAGATCAGACCATAAACTAATCACTCTGGATGTCGACACCACACCACCACCCCAACCAAGGAAACCACAGTGAAAAACTTTTCTATAGCAAACTTCACCTTACTTAAGACAGAGGTAGTAAGTTTCACAGCCCCCACGCTAAAGGATAACAGTGTCCAAGATGCCGGAACCTTTACAAATGCACTCTATGAGCACCTACAAGGATGCATGGATCGTGCCATCCCTAGCAAAATCAAGACTCACTCCACTAAGAGAAGGAAACCAGTTTGGTGGACCCCTGCCATAAACAGGCTATACAATAGACGGAGGAAATTAGTTCATAAAAAAAGCAAATCCCAAGAAGGAAATACATCCCTGATCAGTATCATTAAGAAACTAAGGTCCCTCATAAAATCATCCAAGGCTAACTTCGAAAGAAAAATAGCCAAGGATTCAACAGATAACCACAAAGCCTTCTTTAGCTATGTCAAGAATCTAAGTGGCAACTCACAGATATGCTCTGAGCTAGTGCAAAATAGCACAAAATATACTGAACCTACTGATATTGCCAACATCCTGGCAGATAGATTCAGTGCAAACTTCACCCCCTCTCACCCCCAAAAGAGCCCACAACAATACAAGAAAAGTGCAGTGTCCCAGAAATCACAGACGCACAGGTGAAAACAGCCCTTTCAAAAGCCAAAAGCACAGCATCAATGGGGCCAGATGGTGTCCCTACGCTGCGTCTTGCACAAACTACAGAATGAACTAACCCCCCACCTAAACACACTCTTCAACCTCAGCCTCTCCACAGGCTATGTGCCCATAGAATGGCGCACAGCAATGGTTATTCCGCTCCACAAAGGAGGGGCCACAACTGACCCTGGTAACTATCTCCCCGTAAGCCTGACTAGCCTGGTCTGCAAGGCTATGGAGTGCATCATCATGGAACTCATTAACAAAGACATTGGGAACCTCCAAACACTTGACCCGACCCAGTTCAGCTTTGTTAAGGGCAGATTATGCCTACTAAACCTGGCTGACTTCTTCAAGACAGTCACCAAGGCCATAGATGAGGGGAAGATGGTTCACACAGCCTACCTTGACCTTTCCCAAGGCTTTTGACACCATTCCCTACTCAGGAATTATAGAAAAAACTCTCCAGCCTGAAAATAAACCCCTATGTCATGAGATGGGTTGCCAACTGGCTTTACAGACAGAACTGACATGGTAAGAATAGTGGGCTCCAGGTCTGACTCTAAACCAGTCACAAGCGATGTCCCACAAGGCTTGGTCCTGGGACCCATACTGTTCGGCATATATTTCTCAGAAGTACAGACAAACACAGGAGGACTATGGCTAACCAAGTTCGCTGATAACTGCAAACTGGGAGACATAATTGACTCTCCGACTGACAAGGACATTCTCCAAAAGGGCCTTACTGAGACGGTCACCTGGTGTCAAAGTCATGGCCTCAAGCTAAATGCCAAAAAGTGCATAGTCATCCCGTTTGGGAAAAACAAAACACCCATAAATTACTACATAGGCTGCAGCTCCCTTAATACAGAAGAGGTAATAAGGGATCTGGGGACCCAGGTAGATAGTAATCTCTCCTTTGACAATCATATTGCTAAAGTAGTTAGGAAATCCTTCTATGTAGCTCATGTAATTACTAAAGGGTTTGCATCTAGAAATAAAGAGGTTATAGTGCCCCTCTACTCGTCACTCATCAGACCCATCATAGAGTACAATGCCCCATTTGGGATGTACTCACAAGACACTTCCAACAGCTGGAAAAACCACAAAAGTACCTCACCAAGAGGATTACTGGCTTCAAACATATGTCCTATGCAGCCCGACTGGAAAAACTCCAGCTGTACTCAGTGGGATATCGCTTACTCAGATTTGATCTCTGCCTGACTTACAAAACCATGTCCAACTCAGAATTAATTGACTTGCTCCACCTAAAGAAATCCAAGTCACGGCGAGCCACTCACTCTAGTGAGCTAAATCTCGCCACAACAATAAATAGAACATGCTGAAGGGATAGATTCCTGTCACAGAGACTCCCCATGCTTTGGAACAAAATTCCTAACTACATTAGGCAGAGCCCCTCACTAACACTCTTCAAGAGAAACCTTGACGAGTGGATGGGTAACAGAAAATACACCCCTGGGATCACTTCATTGGCTCTTCTTGACAGAGGCTCAGTTAATTAATCAATGGGGTGGCAAAAGCTGACACACTCTGGCTAAGCTTATAAATGCCCTTGGGCAGATAGCCTAGTACCTCCCTATGAACATGTGGGTTGCAGTCTGGCTGGAGTTGAATGCATAGGCTTTGTCAAAATACTGACTAGAGGTCGGTAGTATATTTCCATCTGGATAGGTCTACCATAAACATAATCAAGGAACTTCGAACATGTAAACACAATTGCAAAAGCTCTTTCTCTATCTGGGCAGACTGCATCTCAGTTTGAGTAAGAGTTTTTAATGCCTAGGTAATAGGTTTATCCTCTTGTAGAATGACTGCACCAAGACCAAATTTCAAAGCATCACAGGAAACTGCAACTGGTTTGTGAACATCATAATATCTGAGAGTTGGTGGACTAACAATTTTCTGTTTCAGGACATCGATTTCTCTTTGGTGTTGTTCTAACCAAGACCAAGTACGTCAGCTCTCTAAGAGGTGTTGAAAGTTGGCTCATGTCTGGAATGAACTTATCTAGGCAGTTAACAATGCCAGGAAAACGTTACAGGGCTTGAACATTGTCTGGAGCTGGCATCTCGAGAATGGCTGTTTGCTTTGAAGAGTCTCATCGTAGGCCTGTATGAGTAAATAGATGACCAACATAATGAACGTCTTGTAGCCTGAATTTGCATTTCTGTTGATTTAGCTTAAGATTTACTTGACATGTCCTTTCTTGAACTTTTCTGAGATTTCTGTCATGCTTAGCTTCACCATGACCTCCTACTAGTTTGTTGTCTACTATAATAGCACAAGGATGCCCAGAAAAAAATTGCTCCATTGCACGCTGAAAGACTTCACTTGCAGAATTTATCCCAAATGGCATTCTCAAAAATCTGTACCTGCCAAACAAAGTACTGAAAATAGTGAGCAATGATGACTTTTTATCAAGCTGAATTTGCCAAAATAAATTCTTTGCATCTAAGACAGAAAAAAACAGTGGTTATTTGGCATCAAGTCTGTGACTTTTTTGACTGTGCGCATTAGATGATGAGGTATTTTTAATGTTTTGTTCAAATCTCATGGATCACTACATATTCAGATGTCATCTAAGCTTTTCTTATGAGCTACCTCCATGGGCGATACCTATTCATTTGGAGTTTCAACTGGGCAATTCATACCTTGTTGCACCATCTTATCTAGCTCAGCCTTGACTCTGTCCTGCACAGCTCTTGGAGCTTTCTGTGCTGGCCTGATAACTGGACTGATGTCTGTGTCTAACTTCATGGAGTATACAACTGGAGGCTTACCTAGTTTGTCTTTGAAAAGATCAGCATAGGTGGAAAACAATGTGTTGGGTGAAATTAGAGCAGTGGTCCTTTAAGCTAACTTGGTGGATTTCCTTATTAAGTGAAAGTGATCCTATTTTCAAACTGTCTCTGACTCCTAATAATGACTGGACAAGCTGCTTGACCACATAGAATAACAAGTTGTAGCTGAGTAACATGAAATCACTGCTGAGCATTCAGTCTGAATTTCTTCACCTCCATAAGGGACAAGCTTCGCTACCTTGACAAATCAAGCCTTTCACCATGACACACTCTAGCAAATGTTTCTGTTCAGGTCAGTTATAAATGTTACATAAGTTTCACCAGGCTTTTGATCCCTTGTGTAAAATAAGTGGCCTTCCATTGTAACATTTCTATGGGGGATACACATTTCTCTAAATTTATGTTTTAAGCACTCAGGGTCCTCCCTTAACTCAGCCGGTAAAAAAATATGATGGTGTTCCCCTTCTGCTGTATAGATAGCAGGTGCATACACAAATGAACGTTCTTTTCTATGTCTTCTAGCCCAGCAAAATTAAGCAGAATAAATGCCTTTGTACAGTCATCTTTATCAGAAAATGCAGCCTGTATGAAAATGTCATACTCTTGCCCAAACACTCTCCAGTTCTCAGCAATATTACTGTCAAAAACAAGTGCACTGGGATTTCGAAATCCATCTGCCATGCCCACAAAGTATACACAAACACATTGAAAATATGGCCCTGGTAATTATGTATGAACAAACTGTTCTGTGAGTTTGTAAAACATTCATCTGCACAATAAACTCTTTAAAATACTGTACTTTACAAAATATGCTCTGTAATAGCTGTATTTTGCAAAATAACTTTACTGTAGTACAAACATGCAAACACTTTATACACTTGATAACTCAGATATCTTTGATTAGTATGAAAAATACAAATCCGCTAAGCATGTATTGAAAAATGTGGTCATTAACCTTTATTTTATTCATTTTATGCAATTTGGATTTTATTGAAAACATTTTCTGTAGTAATTTGAATATTTTTATCAATATCATACGTATCGGTTTACGCGAATATTATTTAGAATGTTCTGTATGCCTCATTTCATATTTTGCGAATAAGAAATAATACTGAGCAAGTTTTACTATCTGAAATTTGTTTCTGGCCTGTTTTGCAAAGTATGCATATTGTAGGTATGGTTTACTCTTTTATATCCCTCCATTTCTAGTCGATTGTCTCATGGCTGTAACTCTGAATCCCATTCTGATACCACGTCACTCATCCTTCTCCTACAAAGATGACAAGCAGGCAGGGTATTTTGTTTAGATGCTTTAATGCATAGAAACACATCAGGATGAACAGCAGCATCATAAAATATAAACAAACTTGTTAACAGACAGACCATACATACATACATGCTTACATGTCAACAGCTAACTACAAAATGGCAGACTCAGACGTGCTCAGTATGTATACACTTATGCAAGCCCTTGGATATCTTCTTAAAGGTATATGCACACACACTGATCTATGTACTCTGTAGCATTTAGGAGACAGACTACACATGCACAGTCTTGACATGGACACCATAGGACATGTTATCTACAGTGTGTATTGATTTACCATGGAATCTGTGTGGCTGCTACTGTTATAAGATATGCCTGCGTAGTGACATAACAAGGGTGCCCATGTACCCAATGATAGGTGTGACGAGTGCCAAATACAGTATAACAATGACAGTCTGGGATTTACATCCAACACATTTCTGTATAGGTTATACTAAATTGAATGCATCCTCACATCTTACTGACAAGTGAGAGACAAGGGCTACATTACTCTGTGTGTCCATAAGTCCATAATCAATGGCTCTATTGTGTGTGGTGTGCAGAAACTATTATATTTTCTAGGGGTGGATGATGTCCCAAACCATCATATTGTGCAGTCATTGGCATTTAGTATTTGTCAGTGGCTCAGAAAACAACTGAATGTGTGTCTCAGGCCATCCTGGATAACTGTTGGTTCTGAGTAGGATTCAGTGACAGCTCCTAATATGCAATCACCTGCTAATGTAGTCAGTCAGCGGCACTGACAGTGACCGTGACTGCAGAGAAGGGAATGGCTTGAAGGGGTAGGCCAGTAATGATGTCTGGGGAAATCCACTGGTGAATGATGTCATTGTAGCATAGGACTCCCAATGCTATCTTCCCAGATTATGACTGTCAAGACACTTGCCTATAAACCAGCTAGTATAACACTCTGTAGATACCCTACACAGTTTCCAGCAAGGCTTGCTGGACTAATATTGTCAAATACCTTGTCAGGCCATGGTAGGTGGTGTGAATCACATTCCCATCATCCATTGCATAGTATAACAATTAATGGGGTCCACCAGTTAGAGTCGGTAGGTATGAACTGACCTTGAGCAAAAGAAATTCTATTTGGTCCAGTGTCAGTAGGTATACGACAGTGTTACTGCTCGCATCCATGATAACTCCTTTCATGGCATTTCATGTAACATGACTCAGAGGTCTAGGGACACTTCTTGACAATACATGCTAGTTGTCCTTTGTGCAACTAAGTATTGCAGTTACTTCCAGCATGTGCCGAGAAGATAGTCATCCAAGGCCCCTGTACTGAACACAGGCAAACAAGTTAGGGGAGTGTAATATGTATGCCCTGTGAAGGTAAGGTGGGAGTTTTATATAGGTATTCTGCAGTTGGACACTACCCAAGCAGTGTGTACTTGAAGGGCATGATTATCTTGTGAAGACTGTGTTAAGCATAGGAGTCCACAGACATTCTGGTGCATGGCAACTACTAATGCTGGTTTCACCAACACTACTCTCACATATGATATCATGCTCAGATACTTTTTCGGTCATCACACGCAAAACATTACTATGAAGCCCATGATGAGAAGCAGGACACAGCCTGTTTGTTCATCCACATAGCTGTCCCACATCATGAAAGGCTCTGTTGGCTTCACATACCCTTCTCTAGGTAGATGCTTTGATTAGCAACCTGGGTACTTAGTTGGCTTTTGCATGTATTATGTCTTCTGTTCCAGGGTTGGTGGTATGTCACTTGGTAACTGACAAGATGGTGATTAGGAACACTGCTGTAGCACCACAATATAATGTTTGTACAATGTCCAGTGACATAGATGTCAAGTCTTGCTGTAACAATCAGCACTCTGACAGTGAGCCAGTGTAGGTGACAGTTTCACAGCTAGTCATGCATTCTGCCCTTTAACAAATTAATGGTGGATATCTGCATTACCTGGTTGTGAGGCTTATTGCAGCAGACTGGCCAGTTTTGGCCAATGTGTGTCCACCTGCCACATGTCCTAGGCATGTCATACTGTGCAATTATGTACCCAAAACACATGGCTTTTCTGTGTTTGCACATCATGTCACACAACAGCCACTGTGCTGTCTGGTTGCTTGACAGGCATTGTACAGTTGTGAGGCCAACATAATGTCAGCAAAGTTGTACAAGTCCTTTATGCATGTAAAGACATCCACATCTTCACAGCAAGGTGTGCCTACAAACACTGCATATCAGACTGACAACACCAAGCGTGTGGCAGCATGAGCCTAACTTTGCAGAACTTGCTGATATGATGTTGCAAGTGTCCACACCCCTCTTTTCCTATGACACACAAACACAACGTGTGACAGATGTGACTGCATTTCAAACCTTTCTGCCATGGTGTCTCCAACAGCAGTCATTACATATGGCAATGAGCATTATGCCAACATTCACAGCTCATATCCTGCACCATCTACACCCACAACACACACACCTGCACATGTGCAGCTCCTTACCAGACACATTGCCAAACAACAGATACCTCATAAAATTCTGCCTCTAGGAAGCACAGTACACATAATACTGCATACACCACTCTCTCACCAGTGAAACACCTAAGGCAAAACACAAAATTATACCTCTTAGTCATGGGTGATTACATCATGAGACACATCGATGTCTGTGCCAAGTGGCTACATATAGGAAAAATTGCAGATAGCTGTCTGTGCATTGACACAATAGATCTTACCACACATTGCCACAAATCAAGGAATATCAGTTAACATAATGTTGACATCATAGTTCCCGCAGGTTTATATGACCAGGGACATACATCACCGGACTATATGAAGGCACATGAATGAGCTTAGCCTGTCTGTGTATCTTGTGGGTATGCACATAGCTTTCAGCTGCAGTTGACCCTCACCTGGGATGATGACTCCATACACACAGAAACTGATGGAAGGCAATAATTGCCTTAGCGTATGGTGTCATTGTAAGGGGATCTACTACATGTCTGCCTGGGATGCCTTGCTTAACAGACTTCAATGCTTCACCAATGATGGTATTCACCACTAACCCCTGAGATTTGGAGTACTGGCCAAGGCTGCTGATACCCCCACAATGCATCTTAAATGCACTGTTGAGGGTAAAGTTTGCAATGAGAACACCATCTTTATACATCATGGCTATGATGCTGCACAGTGGGTAAGGCAGCATCGAACCCCACTCTGTGGAAGGTGTCCCCACCTTGGAATATGCATACGTGTGCAGTCAAGGACATCTGGTTCAAGGCTGTGGACCACACCACAACCATACCAGACTACACGTCCATCCACATCTACAGACCTCAAAATGACAGTGTGCAAGGTAATGCAGGTGGTGTATACATACTCATTAAGGATAAATAGACATCCAGATTTCGTGAAACACTGCAATTTCCCAGACACACAGCATGTGCCATTCACTACTGGAAGGGCACATAAACAATAGCCAGCTACAGCAGCAGCTCCATGAATCCAGACACCCATGGTGCATATTTGTATGTATGTATGTGTGTCTATCAAGATATATCATTACACCATGGTTTGGGCTGGCATTAAGTGACCACCAACTGTGCAGCTTAGTCATTCTGCAGCTCACTTGCCTAAAGGTTAGTCCACGTCCTTAACTACAATGCCCTAGACCAGTGCCATGACATTCCCACAAGGGGAACCAACATATTGCATTATGGGTGACTATGGCAGCCCCCCAATGTGAGGTATGCCATGGTGGGATCTGACCACAGATCAGTCTCATTAAAACTATCAGCAGTAACCCCCCCTTGCAGAAAATGCAGACATATATTTCAACAAAGCCATTTATTACCTCCTGTGGGATGGTTTACATAGCTTGACAGCATGTCCCCCCTCATGTGGGACAGGCAAGTATGCAGAGATCTAAACCCTCGTATCATGCCAGAAGCTTTAAAACTGCATGAACCCGGCTGTATCTGACAGGAGCAACACAGGCTACTCAAGGCACAGCAATCCTGCCTGGTGGGCAACTGCATTATCAGGTTGTACAGTAAGAGGTGGATATTGCTGTACAACAACTGGGGTGAGGGTGCCCCCCCAGAATGGAGGTACAACCCCCTCAGCTAAAATAAGCACATAGTGTTGTTATGATGTTGTGAAGACACAGTAAGTGATAAATATAGCCACCCACACAAACCAGATCCACAATACACAGTTTAGTTACATGTGTAACCTCAAAGGACAGGCCCAGATTGTCAGTGAGCTCATATATAATGATGCCACATATAATGGGTCCGTAGTCATAGCTAACCTATAGTCCCACAGGTTCTGTGTCAACTTTACTCCCCTGTCCCCACCGCATATGACACATGACATTTATACAACCTGTCCTATAACTTCCATACCTACAGAGCAGGTCATAAATGACCTCTCTATGGAGGATACACAGCATCTAATGGACACGCTAACATCCCAGACTGCATCCTACATGGGATCTGACAAGGATTACTAACACCATTGGGAACACCTTGAAATCATACTGAAACCACTGGCTGCACCACAGCCACTGGACAAGGGTAGCTGTTATACCCTTGCACAGAGGTTGTGCATCCAGTGACCACCAGAACTATACACCTCTTTGCCTGAGTATCCATATCTGTATGCCTGTAGGGGCAATCATCATGGAGCTGATC
This sequence comes from Protopterus annectens, assembly GCF_019279795.1. Classification (NCBI taxonomy): domain Eukaryota; kingdom Metazoa; phylum Chordata; order Ceratodontiformes; family Protopteridae; genus Protopterus; species Protopterus annectens. The sequence goes on along the minus strand of NC_056745.1, from coordinate 1,533,615,465 downwards.
AGAACATATATATGTGATCTACACTGAGCTGACTGTACACAGTTTGGATGTCAGACAGGAGGATCATGACTGTTAAATATGGTGGACATTTCTGAGGCAGTCACCAAGGACTTGGGTAAGAGGACATCAGGGCATACAACCCCCTGGACTCAGCCAAGCTTTCTGACTATATCCCCCAATCATGCATCATTTACAAAGCACCTACTTAGACATCCACAGGGCTATCTTTGTAAGGGCCACTAAGTGGTCTATTGATGGCACACATACTCAACATAGGGACATCTGCCTCCAATAGCTGATCTGTAAGCAGCTGTGTTCAACTGGGCTCAGTCCTTGGTCCTCTACTGACTGGAATCCATTTAACCTCGATACAAGTGAATACTGAATGTTTGTCGCTGACAATTTTGACTGATGCCTGCAAGCTGTGAGTATTCATAGAGTCTATGAGTTATGACAATATCCTACAAGAGGTTATCGATGAACAAATGTCTGTTGACATACTAATGAACATAAACTCCATGCAAATATATATGTAGTATCATTTCCATCACAAACACCTATGTACCTGTAAGTAGCACATCAGTCACAACATGTGATGTACATACTCAGGGATGAAAGAACTGGGCACACAGACCTGGCCACACAAGTTTACACTTAATGTGCCTGAGATCACCATGTCTCCACAGTGGTATGACAGGAATGATATGTCATAGCTGAACTGCCAGTCACCCGTAACTGACATATTCATAACCTCCATGTACTCTTCCTTCAGCATGCTGTCTGACTGCAATGGCCATTTGGTAATGTACCTTTCTAAGCAGTACTGGCAATTGCACACAGCAGTATGGTCCATCACAAGGGAACTACACATCTGCAGTACATGTTCAATGGGGATCATATGAAATGAGTGTCATTGTAGCCTATGGCACATAGACTACACAGAGTTGATATCTGCCTTGCATATAGGGCAATGTGTGACCCTGCTTGATTGTACATGCTACATACCTGTAGGTGGCATAGCAGATGGATTAATCAGGCTAAGGACATCAACCTACTATGTGATGTTAGTAATACATGCTGGTGGGAGAAATTTGTCTAGCAGACTTTAACACACCTTTGAAACAGAATCTTGCCTAATGGCAAACAGAGCACCTCACTGCACCTCAGCACATGCCATCTGTATGATTGGTTGGGCAACCGTCATTTCACCACAAGGCTTTTGCTTGTGTCCCTCTTGGACTGGGGCAATATGTGTTGATCATGTAAATAAGAGTATAAAGTTGTCAAGGATTGTGAGGGCTGTATGGCCATTATGCTAGTGAAGTTGCACCATCCTATGTTTCCATAAGTTGATGTAAAATGCTCTAACAGCAACACACACAAACATGGCTACATTGAGGATAGCACCACTTCCAATTACTCCTTACAGGACATGGCACAGCAAATACATAGTGTAAGTTGGCTGTATGTAGATTAGAACACACCTATATAATGGTACACACTACAAATCACAGTACGTAATGCATGCAGCACACCTCATGGCTGCTAGTAGTATTGGTTTAGGACATAATATGCCTGATGACATCAGCAAGCCTAGTTGTGATCTGGCATTTGGAGGGCCACATCACCTCCTACAAATAAAATACTGCAAACCCCACCTTTTTCTAAGTTACTGAGGTGATCATATTTATGCCATTTGGACGTACACACACCAAGTGGCCTAGATAGATAGATATTAGAACCCCTACCTATCTAGTCTTACTCACTATAGCTCAGAATATTTATCACATGCACTATGGCTTAAGTGGGATACTATAATGGCATCTGGTAGTCTCAAGGTAGATGACTTCATCAGGCCTTGTAGAAGAAGGCAGTTTGGAAACCAGCAATAACTTACAGGGCCAAAATGTGCATAGCCATTGCAGTTTGGTAGCTAATGAGGAATTCTCAGTTGTTTTGCAGGGGGGATACACACACACACAGACACACACACAAAGTGGCCTAGAATGAGATCAGAACCCCTACCTATCTTCTCTTACACACTATAGATTATAATACTTATCACATGTGCCACGGCTTAAGTGCAATACTACAAGGGAAACTGGCATTCTTAAGGTAGATAACATCACCAGGCCTTGTAGAAGAGGGCAGTTTGGCAGCCAGCAACAACTTACAGGGCCAAAAAGTGCATAACCCTTGAAGTTTCATAGCCAATGAGGGATTCTCAGTTGTTTTGCAGGGGGATACACACACACACACACACACACACACACACACACACACACACACACACACACACACACACACACACACCAAGTAACCTGGAGTGAGAGTAGAACCCCTAACTATCTAGGCTGCAAACTATACATCACAGTACTTATCACACATGCCATGGCTGATGTCTGTTTTATATGTGATTCCGGGCAAACTACTTGTGGATTACACAAAGTACGCTTGTGTTGAACAGCATCTGTGGCCTGCAGAGTGATATTGCTTAGTACTGTTATCTGCATCTAACTGTCATTATGCTAGCTATGTGTCTACAGTTACAAATATGGCCATATGTGATTGTTTCCACTTGTGGGCAGGACAATGTGCCCTGTCCATGCTTGCATAGACACAATTACACATTACGCCACCTGTTTACCTGTTGCTGTCTATATGGTGACATCCAGCAGGCACAGGGTCTGTAGGTAAATGCATTACATACTGTTGAGCCCTTACTTTGGATCCTTTGAGCAACATTATAGATGTGTAATAAAGCAGCTTTGCTCACCAGTATTAGGGTATGTAGGACAATACAGACATCCACACACATATTTATGTATATAACAGGATGTATATATAAATGTAGCTGTGTGTGTATATGATATGTGTACATGTTATGTAGATATATGGAGAAAGACTGAGATGAATGTTTTTATAAATATATATATATATATATATATATATATATATATATATATAGCTATGTATATAGGTGTATATCTATTTGAAAATACATAGAGATAGATAATACTATGTATGTGAGAGAGAGATAGTGACAGATGGATATGTATACATATATGTATGTATGTATAGACATATCTATACGTAACAGGTCATACTGATGAAGGGGAAACATAACTGAGCTCAGTTTAACTAAGTGTATGGGCATGCTCAGTGGTATTGTCTGACTCCAGCCAACACCTACTTGTACTCCAGTCTGGGATTTTGTGTGTTACAGACAATGACACCTGTACCTGTTTCGGCAGTACTGAACTCCACTCAAAATGTCCATGGTATTCCAGCTGTCTGATGTAATTAATATGTGACAGATGTTCATAATGTTACACCACACACAGACATTCTGTGAAAACACCAACATAATAATACCTCACATGCAAAAAATGTGTATACTTTCAGATTTGAACCATCAACACCATCACCCATACTAACTTTGCTAGTTCATTGAGGCACACAAGCTGCCAGACAGAGAGGAGTCATTCATCACCCAATCAACAGCATGCATATGTACATTGTTATTCCTGCATTAAGTGAGACATACAATGTGTGATTGATTTCTGTGTTGCTGCCCTGAGATTGCCTGGACTGCTGATATACCATTGATGACTTACTGTTAAAGCTTTTATATGGGAAAACTGCTGTGTTGGGTGTGGGGGAAAACAGCACATGTTCTGCTGGGATACACAGTAGTCCAAATATCATATGACCCCACTGTTTAACATCTCCCTTGACTGATGTAGTGAATCTTCCAACCATGAGGCCTAGTGAATTTAAAGGAACACATACTAGTGGACTGGGTATCTGCAGTCTCATGTGGATGTTACTTCTGTCCAAACAGCCCACTATATTTCCTTGCATAAATGCAGCAGATCCATACATACAATACCATAGTATAGTAATCCTTACAAGTAGTGTGCAGGTTAAAGACTTACCTTACAAATGCATCAGTTGACAGAATTGTAGTTCAGGGCAGACTCTGTCTGATGTAAGCAGTATACAGCCAATGCATGGAGAGGTACAGGTTATGTAGGTTCCTGGCATCAGTTGTAATATATGTTTGTGACTTGGAGTAAGGTGTCAGTCCCTAGGGCCCTAGTTTGTCAGTGACTGTGCTATGAATTGTCTCATAGCCAAGACCAGGGTGTAGTGGGCATGCCTACTTCTGCCTACAGGGACATCATCAGGGGTTTCCTCTTCTGAGTCCTCCTGTGATTGTGGCTGTAGTGACCTAGGCATTAGTGGGGGGCTGTGTATCCCTTCCCTTTGATGATCCTGCAGCAGCTGTTTCAGCAGGATCAGATTGTATAGCATAGCATATACTGTGAGCATATGTGCACATATGGCTGGATAGTACTGCAGGACTCCACCAGATATATCGAGCCACTGGAACCTTTACTTCAGAAGCATTCTTCCATGGGTGTTTGTGCATTTCTGATGGGTGTTATCATCCACAGTTCCAGTGTGTAGCCAGCATCACCCAGTAAATGGCCATGAGGGATGTCCCCCCAACAAACATCTGGTACAGCTGTGATCCGTGCCAGATATGGGAGTCATGATATCTGCCAGGGCTGCCAGCACACACATTCATGATAATCCTTTGGGCATTGCACATGACTTGGCAGTTGATGGAGTGGTACCCCTTGTGGTTTTTGTAGATCCTACCCTCCTAACCACTTGGTGCCTTGCTGTACATGAGTGCAGTTAATGGTACTCAGTACTTCAGGGTAGTGTGCTACATGGTAGAAGTGATGCATATTGCTGGCCCTCACCTCAGCAGTGAGGTGAGGGGAAAAGAAATGTGCTCACTGGCATGTGGTAGCATGGCATCCAGGAACTGGTGCAGTACCTTGGATGCTGATGCCTGTGAGACCCCCATCATGTTCCCAGTTATTTTTGGAAAGTACCTGTAGCTAATATCCTAAGGGCTACACATACCTTTGTTTCCACTGGGATGGGTTCCCCTCTGTTGGCTCTGGGTCTGAGATAAGGGCGACTGAGCTTAGTGAGTTCTTGTAGTATATCCTTGTCCACCATGTAATGCTATACAATTTCTAGCTCATGTAGCTCCTGGAAGGTTACCCTGGGCCTGAACACTCTTCTTCTTCTCTCTAGGCCTATTGTCAGCAGCAGCAGCAGCAGCATTGACTTCAGCATCCAGCAGATACAGATGTAGCAGACCTGCAGCAGCCCCTAGCATTATCTCAGTTAAACTTTTTAAGTCTGTACTCCAATGGTCCAGAGTATTGGGGAAAATCAGAATGTAGGGTGTATGTATACTTTATAGAGCTGTGCTGTAGATGCAGAATGTGCAATTGGCTAACTATGATGCATTCCACCTGCCTACTATATAATTAACATCATTTAATGGCACTATTTTATCTAAAACAAGGGTCAAAACTAATTAAATCCATTTGGTTTTCAGACACACTCAGCATGGCGACACACCGTGCATGCACGTGCAGCAAAGCTAAACAGAGCTTAGTAGTTAGTGGACACACCACCCTGAAAGTGCATGCTCAGCCAGGCATCACACCATGCAGACACACGCACCTAGGCTGACATTAGCTTAGAAGTCAGTGGACACCTCCCGCCCCAATGTTAGCTACATCCTGTGTAAACAGCAACATGGGTCTAAGCCTACATGAGGGGAATATGCAGACACAATTACTCCTTTCTCCTATTCAGTAACACCAGCTCATTTGCATAGGTATCTGTGCTCATAGCTTGGAAACTACATGCTTCATAGCCCTACCACATTAGCAACAGCACCAGTTCTCCATTGTGGGGACTCCACATAAGGTCCTGTAATATATTTCTGTCACATAATGTTATTTGTTTCCTTTTTTTTCTATAAAGCATGTTTGTGTACTGCAGTGCACTGCACAAACATGCCAAGATTATTCAAAAATGAATTTAACTTATTTCCTTTAATTCTTCCAACATACAGGACAATAGTTTCGCCCATATGTGTATGTGGTATTACATTTTCAGGGGATTTCTGTCCATATGTCTACATTTTTACAACCCCTTTTCCCTGTCTCCATGTACACTAAAGACCCTGACATGGGGTCTGAACAGATGCCTATCTGCTTGCTGGATCACTTTACCTGCTGCATGTGCATGAGATTCACCTGCTTATAAGGGGATTTGCATGCCACAGAAGTTTCCATGTTGGCGGGTGTGTGCTCGCAGCTCTGCAGCTCTTACTGAATCTAAAAATGTTTGCTTCCATGTAAACCGCATGGTACAGTGCTTACACAGAAAAAAAATGTGTAGTCTTTATTAAATTCACCCCATTATTTTTTTCTGTCTCTCTACTCTCCTTGGAGCTGGCTATCAGTTGTCCCAAGGACCTCTTCTCATCCACTGGGTCAGCTAATATCTCCTTTCTCCCCTGGACTTGCTCAGACCTATGCTCAGGGCTAATGAGGAGTTTGAAGCACCTGTAGCAGTGTCATATTTCTGCCAAGGAGTGTTTTTTTCATTTATGACCTAACATCCCGCCATGCCCAATGATATCTGTAGATAAATGTGCAGTGGAGACATTGTGACGACCTTGCCCTGGCAATCAAAGAGCCTCAATCCTCACCACTAACACCAGGGAGGTTGTCTCCTAGAAGAGGAAAGGATAACTAATACACACAGTAAAGTACAATTTCCCTTAAGTGCACACAGAGATCACATTCAGTCTGGGGCTGGTTGCTCCCTTGCTCTCCAGGTCCCCAGTAAGACTCCCCACTGGCACAGCTATAGGGTCCAGATCTCAGCCTAGCTGGCAAGCTTACCTCCAGTACCCTTTCTGTCCAACCAGTGCTTCGTGTCCCTGCCCAGGTAGCTGACACACACCCACACTTTGAGAAAAGTATTTATACAACTTCACAGACATGCCTGGGAAAGGCTGACACAGATTCTCCAGCTGTACCCCTTACCCAGAGTATACGGTAGTAATTACTGCCACCACTAGCTTAATATAATTATCAGCTACTAAAAGGCCCTTAAAAGGGTGTCCAATTATTACTGTGCAATATTATAATCCAATGGTAGTATGACTAGACAGTCAAGGCTTAATTTGGAGTGACTTAGACAGTAAAAGCTGTAAATATGTAATGTACTTTAGAGGTTAAATTATCTCTACATAAACAAGCCACAGGTAAAGGTTTTAACATATTTAATAATAAATAATTAAAACACAAGACAATACTACTACACCACAGAGATATCTAAGAGTTCAGAGATCACAATGAAACTTAAAATAATACAGTAGGACAGGTCCAATGTCAAAGAAAAACACTTAATCTAACTTTCTAATCTTTAGCTAATCTTAAGAGAGAACACAGTGCTATAATCCTACTTACATACATAAAGCATAAGCAGTGCTGGGTTAGATGTCCAAGATCAAAATGCTTCCTTTTCTCTCATTCAACAATAATTTTTAAACACTAACCAACAGCTCTCTAAGGCCCTCCCAAATTACATCATTTTAACCCTTAGTCTGGAGTTCCCAGGCCACAAACTGCATTATTTAGCAAGCTAACACCTGCTCAGGAGACTACAACAATGAAAGGCATTTCACATATACACTCTAGCAGAAACCAGAGCAATAAAGCACCTTCCACATGTAAATTCTGGCCCTTAACTTTAACCTTAAAACAATGGACCTGTAACCTTCATCCAGACTCACTGGAGTTGACTTGTACACATCAAAGAAATTCATAAGATCCTTTCAGCTTCAAAAGACACATTTGAAATGCTTAGCTTGGTTTTCCTTACAGCAGATAGCAATGTTGCAAAAATCTTGAAGTTCACATTTTACAGTGTTTTCTTTCATTTAATAACACAAGCCTGTATTTTACATTTATTTATACAATTGATAGAATTATGTATCAAATTCTATTTGACTAGGCAGGCAGCCTTCGCCCATCTTCCTCCAATCTTCACGCCCCCCCCCCCCCAGGGAACTGATGCAAGTTTTTCAAGTGCCCCTTGAGAAACATCACTTGAGAGTGTCAGGTCTATCTGGGTGTACCTCACCCAAATCCCTGTCTTGAGAGCACATCTGCATTGGCATTGTTACTCCCACTGCATTGCTGTACTGACATATCATATGCTTGCAACCCCAGCTCCATCTTAGCAACATGGCATTTTGCTGATTGGCTCTGTTTAACCATGTTAGGGGGTTGTGATCTGTCATCACAGTGAATTTTCTTCCATACAAATAAGGCTGAAGTTTTTGTAGTGCCCACACTATGGCTAGACATTCCTTTTTTGACTGCTGCATAGCATTCCTCCCTGGGTTGGAGCCTATGACTGAGATAAACCACTGGGTGCTCTTCCCCCTCTGAAGAAATCTAGCTAAGTACAGCCCCTACCCCATAGTTTGAAGCATCCACCTGCACAACAAATTATTTGCAATAGTCTGGACTATCTAACACAGGGGGTCTTCCCAAAGCTTCCTTAAGCTCCTGAAATGCCTGCTCACATACTGGGGTCCACACTACCTTATCTGGCCTGTTCTTCCTTGTCAGGTCTGTGAGGGGAGCAGCTATGGTATTATAATTGGGAACAAACTCTCTGTAGAACCCTTCTGTCCCTTAGAAGGCCCTCACCTGCTTTTTGGTAACAGGTGCAGGCCATGTCTGAATGGCTTCCACTTTGGCAGGTTCTGGCCTTATCGTACCACTCCCCACTCTATGTCCTAGGTGGGAGACCTCTGCCATACCCACCTGACATTTGCTTGGCTTAATGGTCAACCCTGCCCTCTGTAGTCTGCCCAGCACCTGACATGCTGAAGGTGCTCTTGCCAGGAATGGCTGTAGATAGCAATATCATCCATGTAAGCACGGGCAAATCCTCCTGCTCCTGCTAGGATATTATCCACCAGCCTCTGGAAAGTTGCTGCAGCATTCTTCATCCCAAAGGGCATCTTTGTGAATTCATACAAGCCAAAAGGATTCACAAAGGCTGACTTCACTCTATTACTGGGAGTCAAGGGCACCTGCAAGTAACCCTTGGTAAGATCAATGGTTGTAAGATACTTTGCCCCACCCAGCTGCTCTAGGTCCTCATCTGTCCCAGGCATGGGATAATCTGACTCTGTGTGACTATTTAATTTCCTGTAATCCACACAGAACTTGTTGCTGCCATCCTTCTTTGGCACCAACACCACTGGTGAGGCCCAGGGACTGTTGGACTCTTGAATCACCCCTAGTTCCAACATCTCCTGTACCTCCTCCCTCACAGTCTGTTTGACCTTCTAGACACCCTATAAGGGGCCTGCCTGATAGGCCGTTGGGGTCATGTATCCACCTAGTGCTGCACCAGGTGGGTGCTCCCTGGTTTCCCAGTGAACATGCCCCCAAACTCCTGCAACATTTCTCAGATTTCTCAAACCTGGGTAGGAAATAGCTGCTGGGACATTGTTACCCCTTCCACAGAGGTGTCAGCCCAAGCCTCACTGAGGAGATCAGTCACAAGATCTCTCTCAAACTCCTCCTGCAATCCACTGCAAATGCTCAGCACAAGGGCCTCCCTATCATGGTAAGGTTTCATCATGTTAACATGGTATAATTTGTGCCACTGCCTTCTGCCTAGCAGTTCCACCATGTAGTTAACATCACTTAACCTTTCTTACCACCTTGTAGGGGTCCCTCCCAAGCTGATTGCAACTTGTTGTGTCTGACAGGAATAAGAACCATCACCTGCTGTGCTACAGCATACTCTGTAGCTCGAGCGTTCCTGTCATACCACACCTTTTTCTGTTGTTGGGCTTCTGCGAGGTTTTCCTGGGCCAGGCCCATGTGTTCCCTGAGCCTTGTCCTGAGGTTCAAGACATATGCCACAACAGACTCCTTGTGAGACTCACACTTACCTTCCCACTCATCTGAAATTTAATCTAGATGTCCCCTCACCCTACGCCCTTACAGCAACTCAAAGGGTGAAAAACCTGTGGATTCCTGGGGAACCGCTATGTAAGCAAACAACAGATGGGGCAAATACTTGTCCCACTCCCTCTTAAACTGATCTGCAAATGCCCATAGCATGGACTTGATTGTAGAGTTTAACCTCTCAACAAGACCATTAGTCTGGGGATGGTAGGGGTGGTCTTCATGTGCTTCACCCCACAGGACTTCCACAGACAAGCCAGCAGGTCTGACATAAAATTGGCACCTCTGTCAGACAGTATTTTTTTTGGGAAACCTACCCTGCTGAAAATCTCTAGCAAAGCATTTGCCACCTTCTCAGCCTCAATGGAGGACAAAGCCACTGTATCAGGGTATCATGTAGCATAATCTACAATCACTAGGATATACATTTTCCCTGTGGAACTTGGGGTACTCAGAGGACCCACAGTATCCATAGATACCCTCTGAAATGGCTCCTCAATCACAGTCAAAGGCATCAGAGGAGCTCTCACCTATACACTGTAGCAGAAACCAGAGCAATAAAGCACCTTCCATATGTAAATTCTGGCCCTTAACTTTAACCTTAAAACAATGGGCCTGAAACCTTCATCCAGATTCACTGGAGCTGACTTGTAAACATCAAAGAGATTCATAAGATCTTTTCAGCTTCAAAAGACACATTTGAAATGCTTGGCTTGGTTTTCCTTACAGCAGATGGCAATGTTGCAACAATCTTGAAGTTCACATTTTACAGTGTTTTCTTTCATCTAAAAACACAAGCCTGTATTTTAAATTTATTTATACAATTGATAGAATTATGTATCAAATTATATTTGACTAGGCTGGCAGCCTTCGCTCATCTTCCTCCAATCTTCACAGACATGCTGGCATATCATCCTGACTATACAGTGACTCAGCTAATGTCTGAACTTTTTCTTCATAGGACAACAACCCTTACTGCACGTCCTCAGCCTCTGCCAAGGTTTGATCAAGAGGTGTGTATGAATGTGTGTGTGTGTCCCCACCCCCACCAGAAGGCAACATCTTTCCTTGTCAGTACCTCAGACACCCTAGTTGCAAATCAAACTCGAGTTGCCTGGACCATGGTCAGGGCTTTATCCATCTATACCACTGTGCTGGTGCCATTTAAAGACATTACCGTTCTTGAAAGCTTAATACACTATTTTTCTCTAATTGCCTCCAAGGATCATGTTTCTGCTACTAAGAGATACAGAGAAATTATGCATTTACCAAAAGACAAATGGAAGAACCTTCCTTTTTTAATACATATAGTGATGTTATAAAAGCTTAACAGTTTTTACCTATATAATAACATAAAGACCTACCTTCAAGTATACCTTTGTCTACTATGGCTCAAAATAAGAGCTCATAGCCACCAATCTAACTGTTGTTTGACAGAGAATTAAGATCACTGCACAGGCATGTTAAAAAGTTTTATCATTATTAGGAACTCTAATCATTTTGCTCACATGATTTTGCATTAGAATTCTATGCTGGATCAAGTTAAAGAATTATTTAAAATGTACTGGAGATAAAGTAGAGAAACTGCGCTGCAGATAAATTAGGAGTGCACACCTTAAAATGTGGATATTATTCTGTTAGTGGAATATCATGATCAACTCTGTGTGGCACGCTAACGAGAAAACATGCATGATTAAGAACTGAAAACTCCACTGAGGATGTTGGAGGCTCCTGCCACTAAACACACGTTCATTGGTGAAATAGAAGATGATATCATTAATGAACCAGAGAAGCAACATGCTATGACATCTTCCTGCAGCGAAATGTACCATGCTACTCCATATTTTCAAAGTAACCGCAATAATAGTAAGCAACCTTTTCACAGTAAACAAACCTTCGCCTTTTTGTACATATATGATGAACTGCTAAAAGCTTACTTTTTTTTTTTTTGTAACCAAATCAGAAATTCTGATGAAACAAATAATCATAAATGAGGTTTGAATGTTTGGTAGAAACAATATATCACTCAGGTCACTGAGCTTCAATTCAGATAAACATCTTTTTTTTTTCTTTTTAAGAACCAAAACAATTTAATGCTATACTAATAACTTTCCTGGCCCAGAATTCAAATGCTGTAAACTGCTGTTATAGTGAGATGTTTCCCTCATGACCAACTGATTACATGACATCCCATTCCACTCTGTAAAACTTGACATGAAATGCAAAACACAGACATAGTTATATGTCTAATTCCATAATATTATTTCATGGAAGATGAGTCATGTCCTCCCTCTGTATTTGTTAGTCACACATATATCAATAAACAAATCACACTCCGCATTCTTTCTTACACTTCTCAGTTTTCTCGTGGAGTTCCACTGTAACCCACACTTACTTCCTAGGCCCATGAAATACAATAAATTAAAATTAATTTTGTTACTGTTGCACCATATTTTCCCTGGAACTCTAGTGGAGTGGTAGGTCATGTGACTGCAACAGCAGCACTGATCCTTCTTAGTCATCCCCATCTCTCCTGCTGCCCTAGCCAAATGACGGTCTTGGTATTGTCATGACGGTTTCTTCTGCAGCTACATAGTCACTCATTCACTGTCAGCATCAAAACACTAGTAAAATAAGGAAACAAATAACCAAATACTTAAATAAATAATAAATACATATATGAATCCATACGTAAATACATAGAACATATATCCCATCTACTCAGCTCTGGTGCAATCATGCATGCATGCCACACTGCTATCAATTAACTTTGTAATATATAATGGAATGATATCAGCTTTCTTATAGGATCATAGGATCATAGGACGTTACTAGGCTAATGACCCTGGTGCCCTTACAAGGCTAGCCAAGCATTTATCCCCAAAAAGAAACCTCAGTCAGCACCTGTTGCTCCTGTCACTAAGGGACACAGGTGGAACCCCTAGGACAAATTTGTGTTTTCCCATGCATTCATCAAGGTTGCGCTTGAAAAGGGTCAGGGAAGCACTCTGTTTGACATGTACAGGAAGTCTATTCCAGAGACAGGGCAGTCTCTGGGAGATGAACCTGTCTCTCCAGCAGGATTTGTTGATGTCACATATTAGATTCTGGCCGTTCGTGCGGGTAATGCACAAGGAGTTAGACTTACAGATATGGAGCATCTCTAGTAGGGCAGGGTCCAAGATTTGTTTGGAGTACTTCTTATATGTTTAATACCTTGTAAGGTATTATTTATACTATGCATCATTCATACAGAGTGTGTGTGTGTGTGTGTGTGGGGGGGCACTTAGTTCATAATTTGGTGTTAAGCATTGACTTTACTCTCTTACTTTAATAAAATAATTGTGCAATAATGATTAGAGAATTTAACTGCCAGATGAACATGAATTATATTTATTATAAAACCCTGACATAAGCACCATATAAACTGAGCACAGCCCTGTACAATGTGATATAAAATGTTAAGTTATCAAACCCTCCTTCAAATGACCAAACCAAAGGAATGCCACAGCATTTTTCCATGCATTAAATGTTCATTAAAGTGTAACTCCCCAAAGAATACAACACATTCAGAGTATAACTTGAAATCTTTCCTTATATACAAGTCATATACACAAATTTTTCATTCAGTATAAAATATATTTGCATTTATTCTCCATCCATTTCTTAGCTTTTCATTTCATAGATCAGTCACAGTACAAATTCAGAAATGAACACCACAGAGACAAATGAAGTGATTACTGTAAATAATGATTAGTGTTTCTGCTGCAACATGACATCTGTGTAAAAATATGACCATACAGACATGCACACACACACACACACACACACACACACAAAGAGAACATAAATGAGCTCAGGCTCATTTCACATTAAATGTAAAAGGCTGATATTAGTATTAATTAGTATTATTTGTTATTTGAAAAAGAACAGTTTTCAAAGTAGCTCTGGCAAGCTAGGAAAAGTGCATAGTGGAGGCTCCACTTATATGTTCACCAGTGAGAGTGGGGAGCTTTGAGCAGCCTATCTGTCCCTGGAGGAGTGGTCTTAGCCCAGCAAGTAGTAGTTTATTGGCCGTTTTGGGTTAATTCCTATCTCTTTCATCTCCCTGCCTTAAAACCCGCATTTGTGCAGTTTTACGCTTGTATACTACTCAGCAAAGCCCCTCATGGTGTCCTGCAGAGTACTACAAGCAGCAGAGTACTACAAGCAGCAGAGCGACAAAAGAGTGACTTTCAACTGATTAAGTATTTTTTATTTCTCTGCATTTTTCTGTGATTGCTTATCTCACTGAAAAGCGATTTCTAGCACTTCTGTGTCTTAAAAAAACTTTCTTTGCTGCATACTATACTGTTTTTGGCCTGTTAGCACTTTTTAAAGTTGTTTAAGTCTTTTTTTGTTGTTTAACTAGTGTAGGCTACACACTAAAGTGTGCTAGCCTGTTATAAGCATTTAAAGTGTTTTTGTAAAAGTTTATTGTATCTTCTGCTTAAAAAAAAAGAAAAAAAACAAAAAAGATTCTTGTTTCCCACCTTTTCTAAGCTAGTCTAGTCCAGTTTTCAGGTTCTGCTGAATTCAAAGCTGTGGTATAAGTTCCTGTGTTGCCCATATCCTTACTTGGATAGGAGGAAGTTTCTCTGTTCACCAGTGAGAGTGGGGAGCTTTGAGCAGCCTATCTGTCCCTGGAGGAGTGGTCTCAGCCCAGCAACTAGTAGTTTTATTGGCCATTTTTTGCTAATTCTTATCTCTTTCATCTCCCTGCCTTAAAACCCGCATTTGCGCGGTTCTGCACACCAAGCAGCGCCGGTTAGCTAGGGTTAAACTATTCCAGGCTCAACGAAGTCTGCTCTTTAATTTTTCCCTTAGAACTAGTCAAACTCTCAAATGAAGCACTCTAACTTTCCTTTTACAGCCCAGCACTTGCTCCAAGCCCTCAGTAATCACTAATAAACATTAACACTACACCTCCCCTTTACTACACAGTAGTACAAGGCTCCCTATTCATCCCTACCGGACAATCAATAAATCAGTTCATTTACCCATACAGGCATGTCCAAAGGGCAGTTTCAGGTATACTCTCCAGTCCAGCTGGTGAATCTGGGAATCTTGAGACAATGTTACAATTGCCTCATGTACACAGACAACCCTCTCCTCATTCCAACAAACACAAATGTATGTGAGAGATGCAACTACACAGCCAAACTGGAGGCCAAGCTCTCTCAACTCAAGGCTGGAACAGCCAGTCAGAAGGAGAAGGGAAACACTTGCACCACACTTCTAGTCTCACATACAACAGTCATACATGCACCAGCAAATAACACACATAAATACACAAAAACATACTCGGAGGCTCTAAATAAAAATCTTCCTAAGCAGCAGAGACCTCAAAAGCAGACATCCAAGCAGCCTCCACCCTCAAACAACAACCACGTATCACATACTTCACAAAGTCAGTGTGCCATGCAACCACAGCCCTTAAGGCATAACAACACACCCAATACACTAGTAAAAGGTGACTCTATTGTCAGGCACACTGGGGTTCCACTCACTAGACTGAACAAGAAGAAGATTACTGTGAGCTGCCTGTCGGGTGCCAGGATCTGCCACATAACACAAGCACTCAGGTCACTCCAAAACAAGTACAAATATGACTCTGTCATTATACATGTTGGTGTGAACGACCTGAGATGTATCTCCCTGGACTACATGAAAAGAGACATAGAGGAGCTCTCTGATCATGTAGCCCAGGCCAGTATGACCCTGACCCTGAGTAGCATCTTGCCCTCACCAAGAATGATGCCATAGTACAAAGAAAAAATGATCAGTTTTAACAATTGGCTAATCTATTTGTGTCGTTCAAAGGGGATCCAGTGTCTGTCAGCCTGGGATGACATGCTCGACAAGCCACGCTGCTTCGCCAGAGATGGCTTGCACCTGTCGTCCTTAGGCTTTCGAATACTGGCCAAGGCTCTTGCTAATCCCATAGTGCCTTTTTTAGGCAAGGCTCAAAAGACAAACCCACCTCCATAAACAACAGAAGTAACCAGAAACTGAGGGTAATGCTACTCAATGCCAGAAGTCTAAACCTCAAAATGCACGCACTCGAGGCACTCCTTAGCATGGAGAAAATCGATATTTGTGCAGTAACAGAAACCTGGTTCAAGGCTCCAGAGAACACCCCAGCACTACCAGGCTACAACTCATACCATACCTTTCGGCCCCAGAACCCGGACTGAAATACAAAAGGAGGGGGTGTATCCATCTTCATAAAGGATACCCACACCTCCAGGTTAGTAGCACAGCACGAGGCTTCAGAGACCATCCATGTGCAACTAACAGTGGGAAAAGCTGCTTTTCAGATTGTAGCTTGCTAAAGATCACCTACCTTGTCTCAGGACCCCCACTTAGCATTCCTGAGAACATTGGAAAATATAAAGGTCCTACCTAACACCATGATATTGGGAGATTTCAACTACCCAAACATTGACTGGGATAACTACTCAATTACAAACTCCTTTGCCTAATGCTTCCTAGAGTTTATAAACTCAAACACCCTAGAACAGCTGGTCACCATGTCCACAAGAGGTGACAACATATTGGACCTGATCATCACCAACATGGGGGATCAGTGCTCCACACCAGAGGTAAACCCCTCACTAGTAAGATCAGATCATAAACTAATCACACTGGACATCCACATCCCGACCCCACCCCCAGTCAAGGAAACCACTGTGAAAAACTTTTCAAAAGCCAACTTCACACTTCTCAAGACTGAGGTGGAAAGTTTCAAAGCCCCCTTGCTAAAGGCTAATGATGCCCAAACCACAGAATCCTTTACAAATGCATTCTATGAACATCTACAGGAATGCATGGATCGAGCCATCCCAAGTAAAACCAAGACTCACTCCTCCAAAAGGAGGAAACCAGTCTGGTGGTCCCTGGCCATAATTAAGCTATACAACAGGAGGAGGAAACTATTGCATGATAGAGCAAAATCCCAAAAAGGGAAGGCATCACTGATCAATATTAGCAAGAAACTATGATCCCTCATGAAATCATCTAAGGCCAGTTTCGAAAGAAAAATTGCCAAAGACTCTAAAGATAATCACAAAGCCTTCTTTAGCTATGTCAAGAGTCTAGGTTGCAACTCTCAGATATGCTCTGAGCTAGTGCAAAATGGCAAAAAATACACTGAACCAACTGACATTGCCAACATCCTGGCAGACAGGTTCAGTGCAAACTTCACCCCCCCATCCCCAAAAGGGCCTGTGTCCATCCCAGAAGAATGCAGAGCCCCAGACATCACAGACACGCAGGTAAAAACAGCACTCTCCAAAGCTAAAAACACAGCATCAATCGGACTGGATGGTATCCCAGACTGCATCTTACATGAGCTCCAAAATAAACTAAACCCTCACCTAAATTCACTGTTCAAACTCAGCCTTACCACAGGCTATGTACCCAAAGAATGACGTACAGCAACAGTCATCCCACTCCACAAAGGTGGTGCCACAACAGAACCTGAGAACTATCTCCCTATAAGCCTGACTAGCCTGGTCTGCAAAGGTATGGAGTGAATCATCATCGAACAGAGACATTGGGAACCTCCAGACACTGGACCCTACCCAATTTGGCTTTGTTAAAGGCAGATCTTGCCTCCTAAACCTAGTTGACATCTTTGAAACAGTTACCAAGGCCATAGATGAGGGAAAGGTAGTCCCCACAGCCCACCTGGACCTCGCTAAGGCCTTCGACACCATTACCCACTCTGGCATCATAGATAAGCTCACTAGCTTGAACATTAACCCCTATGTCATGAGATGGGTTGCCAACTGGCTCACAGATAGAACACACATGGTCAGAGTTGCGGGTGCCATATCCGACTGTAAACCAGTTACAAATGGTGTCCCACAGGGCTCGGTCCTGGGACTCCTCCTGTTCGGTATATACTTCTCTGAGGTACAGGCACGCATGGGAGGATTATGGCTGACCATGTTTGCAGATGACTGCAAACTGGGGGCCATAATTGACTCTCTGGCTGACACAGACATCCTCCAGAAGGGTCTCACAGAGACAGATACCTGGTGTCAGAATCATGGCCTCAAGCTAAATGCCAAAAAATGCATAGTCATTCCCTTTGGGAAAAACAAAGTTCCCACAAATTATCACATAGGTGGTAATCCACTAAGTACGGAAGATGTAATTAGGGACCTGGGGACCCAGGTAGATAGCAGCCTCTCCTTTGAAATAACATTGCCAAAGTGGTTAGAAATTCCTTCTATGTAGCCCACCTAATCATGAAAGGGTTCACATATAGATCAAGAGAGGTCATTGTGCCCCTCTACTCATCACTCATTAGGCCCATAATAGAGTACATTGCCCCATTTGGAATGTACCTTACTCGATACCTGCAACAGCTGAAAAGACCACAGAAGTACCTCACCAAGAGGATCATGGGCTTCAAACAAATGTCCTATGTAACTCGACTAAAGAATCTCCAGCTCTACTCAGTTGCTTACCGCCTGCTCACAGGTGATCTCTGCCTGACGTATAAGGCCATGTCCAACCCAGAATTAATGGACATGCTCCACCTCAGGAAAACCAAATCTCTTAGAGCCACATGCTCAAGTGAATTAAACCTCAGCACAACAATAAATAGGACATGCTGGAGGGATAGATTCCTGTCCCAGAGACTTCCCTCACTCTGGAATAGAATCCCAGTTTATGTTAGGCAAAGCCCCTCACTGACTCTCTTCAAGAGAAATCTTGATGAGTGGATGGGAAATCGTAAATTTACCCCTCATACCTCTCAACCTGGAAACATCAAAAATCTGGACAAGGCCCATGAAAAATAGGTACAAATCTGTACGCTGATTAACGTAAAATGTACATACATAATTACATAACCACACCCACTCCAATGGAATTGTGGGATACCAACTTTCAAACGTAAACTGAAGAACAGAGCCAAAATATAGCACCAGAGTCCCCCTGCAGGCATTCCAATGTCCCATTACCTAGTTATTTCACCCCATTTATCATAAACACTAATGTGTGCATACTGCTTTACTTCTACAATGATTTGGATTTTATTTTTGCATATTATAGCACAATGCACAAACATTAATTGATATCTGCTAAACAAAAGCAATACTGTCTCACAATGAAAATAGACTTGGAATTAAAACTTCTCTGCCCTTGAAACTCACATTCATTGAAACAGCATTGAAACCCACACCACATGCAATGAAAATGCACCTGGCCAGTGGTGGTAAATATTACCTTTGGGCTGTTTTCAAGTCATAGGCCCCTTGCACACAAACATACATGCATTCTTTGATACACCTTCCTGACTTTATTAAATTAAATTCCTTGTATAGTACAGCACACTTGTTAGACTTAAGTTACATAGCATAGCATTTAAATGTATTGTTTAAACATTTTTCCAGTAGGCAATGAAACAAAATGCATGAACCAATAATGACAAAAACAGCCCTATTCAGAACATTTCCATCATAAGTCTACTCAAACTTCTACAATCCACCAGTATCAGTAAATATGCACAATCTCTGCAGAAGTAAAATTCATCTAACTAATTCCAGGTTAAAGAGATCTGTAACTAATGAAAAGGATGCTGCTAGGAAACAACTTTATATGTCATTGTTTCATCTACAAAGTGCCTGTTGCCCTTGAGGAATAAATTGTCTATATTACATTAAAAAATGATAAGCTTGTAATATTGCAATAGGGAATGGATGACAACCTGATAACAGGTTCATAGTTACTAGTTATCACCGCCAAAGAGGGCATTCTCAGGACTGCAGCATCCACCCATTTAAAAGTACAACACAGTATAGTATCAGCAATACATCTACATACTGTGGGAGTAGAACCCACAGCCTTCTGCATCAAAAGCAAGTATTAACCTGTTATGCTACTAACAATGCAAGGAGACTCACCATCATAAGCAGCACTAAATTTCTCTACCCCTGAAGCTCTTAGCTCCTTGTAAAATCCACTCGACATTCAACTGTATCTCTCAACTTTGCAGCGCAAGAAATCTGGAAAAAGCCAAAATGTATTGGGGGGGGGGGGGGGGACAAAAGCCTAAAACCAGAGACACATTTTGAACACTACTTGTATAATCTTGGAAAGTTTCTAGAAATTAAAGTGTTGTGTTACCACCATGCATTTCACTGCCAAACTTGAACCCAGGACCTTGTGCATTATAGTCAAAACAACATACCACTATGCCAACTCAGCTGTTTCTTTATAAGACAGGAAGAATGAAACTTAAGTGACTATCATTTAGTCAATTCAGATCTCACCATAGCTCTCAACATCTTAGTACAAAACACCTGGACAAATCCAATAATGGGGGAATACAGCCCTAAAATAGGGACAGATTTCAAATGCTGATCTTATAAACTTAGACAACTGCTAGAATAAAAGGGTTTGTGTTACCCATGTATTTTCTGAAGAACATTAAGTCTGAAATTCAAAAGCCTGTCATTATTTAGAGAATTCAATCCTTCACTGCTTTGTCATAGAGACCACAGATTTTATGAGGAGCAGAACAAAAATATGAGGCAAAAATCTGGAATTTTTTAGAAGTGGTGGTGGGTAGGGAATTCAGGCTTTGAGCCTGAGTAACTCTAGCCACCAGGTATATTTAGATGGGGCATTACACACACACACACACACACACACACACACACACACACACACACACACACACACACACACAGTATGAAAATAATATTACATGCAGCGTTTATATTTAAGGCTTCAGGTAATCAGAAATAAACAAGACGTGGCACTGCAATATTAGTACTTGGGCTTCTGGCATGAGTACCAATCGTTGAAATCATGACAAATCCTTAACATGCAATCATCAAACCCAAGGAAAAAAACTGCATAAGATGTTGAAAGAACTGTGATCAGATGTGCATGAATAAGGTAAGTGTCAGTGTAGCATTTGGTTGTTGCCTTCTGCTGCTTAAACGACCTCACACCTTAAACTAAGATGTGTATATCTTGCTTGGTCTACCCCCATCTCAATGGCTAAAGCTTTCCTACCATTAACGTTGTCTCTCTCCTGCAGAAATTGTGGCATTAACATTGTGCCTGTCTTGCTATTGGGACACACAGACACCCTTTGTTATGCTTACTTGCAATAACTGAGTTGAGTTTCATCGCTGCTTGCAGCACAGAATTCCCTGGTTCACAAATTCACTACAGCACTGAGTTCCCAAATAACATCTCGTCTGTCCGTCGCGAATATTCCCTTCCCCTTTGATGATTTGTGACACAAATAAATACATATTTCATATTTGTGAGCATCACTCACAAATAACAGTAATTCCTCTTGGCGCTTGCTGGAATAAGTGAAATCTGGTGGTTCATTCATTTTCTTTCCTGGTGCTGGCATTCCCGCTTGTTTGAAACAGCTGGAAATGCCTTATACCTTCAATTCCGACTGGATGGCTCATGGACTGACATCATCGTGTATGTGATGACGTCAGTCAAAGTCTGAAAATTTGAAAACAGAGTGGGAAATCGGAAATTAAGGAGTGCCACTCGGGAATCGTGGCACCCCATTGTTTGGACCCCAAAACACAGTAAAAACTGAGTAATTTGGGACGGTTGGGAGGTATGCCTGGGATCACTTCAATGGCCCTGCTAGACAGAGGCCCAGGAAACTAATTTACAAGGGAGGTGAAAGCCAACACATTCTGGTTAGGCTTATAAATGCCCTTGGGCAGATAGCCTAGTACCTACCTATGAACCTATGAGTCTATGATTTCTAGGAAACAAGTTTGCTGCAGAAATCTTAGTTTGCAGACAATGGCAAATTGCTAAAGGTGCAATTTATGAAGTTTCACAAATTTATTAGCATGCATGCAAACAACATCAGCTTATAATTTATAACATGGTCAAGCAATAATAAATGCTGAACACCTGACAGGGCATTGTTTTACAATAGTACTGCTCCCCCAATGCACAGTAGCAAGGCCCGCCCAAACCCCACCCTACAGGCTGACCACGTAAATAAACATGAACATGGTGAGGAAGTCTGAATGAATATTCATTCATTATTACCGGCATGTGGTAAACATTAAAAGTGAAATTAATCTTGCTAGCAAAATAGAATCTTTTACTTTAATTATCTTTTATAAGCAGGACTGCTCAGAGTATATTATTTTGTACTTTTTATCTTTTGCTACACTATTTTATTTTGTTTAACATTATTACAGCCTAACAGTCTGTTATTTAAGTTCTATTTGATTTTCTCGTTGTTGTTAGAACATCATTGTTAAAATGAATAAATATAAAGTAATTTGAACTGATTTTTTTCAATGTCTGTCTTCAAGAGTCTGTGGCAAAGACATCCAGTTATCATGTAGCTTACAAATATTATTTTTTTTCCCTGTGCTTTATACAAGGGGCACCCCCCTGCACCCCCTGTGTATATAAATACAAATAAACCAACTCCAAGATCACACTACTTTGAGGAAGCAGGTAAACTACTCATGATGTCACAGGCAAATCTGCATGACATGTCAATCATGCATCATTTGCATACTACATTATGGACATTAGGCATGTCGATCACTGTTGCCACGCCCATTACTGCACGAAACAGCTGGGGGATACTGTTCTAAAACATCACTCCCGATAGTATTACGTTACCATGAGAAAATGTAATACTAAAGATACAACCTCATGCAATTATAGTGTACAGTATATCTATAACTAGAATAATATTAGCAGTAGTAAGACGCACACCTATACTTAAGAAGTATTACTTACCTGGAATATCTGGAACACTTGTTATAAAGCGAATACATGCCATATCAGGCATTATTTCCTTATTACACCTTTTCCTTAATGCCAAGATCTCAGTGCTTGGATGGGTAAACAATAAACAATTTGTTCTTTTGCTTTAACCACAGCAAAAAGTCTTTCCAGTTGACTTTGTGGGGGGCTTCCATTTAAAAGCTGTGCGCATGCTCACACTAGACTCTCCAGCTGCAAGTCTCATTCTGTTGGTAGTAGACTAAGGGGCCACAAATCTTTCTTGACTAGTAAAAAAATAATTCTTAGGTGCAAGGAATGTTTACTTGCCACTAAGATAACAAAATGCTTAATTCCCATAGCAACTGCATGGGTTTAGACTCTCAAAATATATGCATATTGTATGGTTTATAACAGCATATGCTGTCCATGATGTAGTTTCACAAAAATCTTGTTGATTGCTTTCATGCAAGGACCAATATCCATTATGTATAACCAGTACTAGTTTGTAATAGGGGTAAGGGGTTTGTCAAAGTTTTCTTATTTCCCTCATAATCTTCTAATTATTTAGTGGTATAACAATGTTTAGTTTGTACAAAGAGTTGTTCTACTTCAGTCATCACTTGCTTGCATTCCTTGTAAATAAGTAAGCAGTACAACCTCAAATCTTTAACAAGTTACTGTTTATCTAAGTACCCCATTAATGGAAAATGTCGACTTTGAGTCAATGTAAGAAAAGAGGAGAGGATCTATCAATCATACATCTCAAAACTTAAAATATTTGTAATAGTTACAAAGGCATATATCTGAAACGTTTCTGCCTGAGTCTCCACTGAAAATTGGCTTTGTTCCCATTTAGACTTTCCCAGTAAACAAATGTTAAATAAATAAATAAATACATATCCATAATGCTGTCTTTTCCAGGTCTCACAAATTTTTCACCATCTTTAAGTCCCCAATAGCTTTCTTCTCACGCTCCTCCATCATCAAACAGAAATTGCTTTACCACTTCACAACTCTTATCATGTAAGGATTCCTGCATATCAGAATCACTCAGCACCATACCTTCTCTGAAGTAAATGACTTAAACAACTGCTTCAAATTGGCATGTGCTTGGGCTAAACCAACCAAGCAGGTGATGAAGGGTAGATTTAAAGTACCAGCTAGCTACAGCAGAACGACTTGCTGATTGCAAAGTAGAGAGAAAAGGTGCTACTTTGCCATTCATCAAGCATACGGGTATGGCGCAGAAGCACATAAAAAGCAACTATGATTTGCAAACAAGTAGAAACAGTATTTTATTTACATAAGATTGTCACTCAGACTGCACCCTTTCCTCATTTAATTCTCATTATTACCTCATTTACATATGATTTTTCAAGCTTACTAGAGTATCTGTGCCTAAGCGTTGCTGTCCTCTATGAATCATGACAAAGGTGTACATAGATACAGCCAGCACAAATTTCCAACACACCTAAGATCAAAAATTCTGAATAACAAAGTTTTACACATAACAGTATGAAGCAGCAGTTAAATAGCCCAGATAAATGTATTTACCATAAAGTTTTACATAGCACAGTATGTAAGCAATAATGATATAACTCAGTTACATGTCTTTTATAAGTAATTATCAAGTTGCATTGAAACTGTTAGTAAGCAATGAGACCCAATAGAATGGATTAAAATTGCAATACTGTACTTCATAGTGTTGTTAATTCTTCTTCTTCTTCTTTTGACTGCTCCCATTAGGGGTCTCCACTGTGGATCATCTGTTTCCATTTCTTTCTGTGCTCTTCATCTTGGTCTGTCACACCAGTCACCTGCATGTCCTCTCTCACCATATCCATAAACCTTATCTTAGGCCTTCCTCTTTTCCTGTTACCTGGCAGCTTCATCCTTAGCATCTTTTACCCAATATACTCTGTATCCCTCCTCAGCACATGTCCAAACCATCATAATCTTGCCTCTCTGGCTTTGTCTCCAAACCTTCCAACCTGGGCTGACCCTCTAATATAGTTATTCCTAATCCTGTCCACCCTCGTCACACTCAGTACAAATCTTAACATCTTTAACTCTGCCATGTCCAGCTCTGACTCCTGCCTTTTTGTCAATGCCACTATCTCCTACCCATTTAACATAGCTGGTCTCACTACCCTCTTGTAGAATTTCCCTTTCACTCTTACTTGTACTCGTCTGTCACAAATCACTCCTGACACTCTTCTCCACCCACTCCATCCTGCCTGTACTCTCTTCTTTAACTCTCTTCCACACTCACCATTACCCTGAACTGTTGATCCCAAGTATTTAAACTCATCCACCTTCACCACCTCTACTCCCTGCATCCTCACCATTCCTCTATGCTCCCTCTCATTCACACACATATATTCTGTATTAGTCCTGCTGACCTTCATTCCTCTTCTCTCTAGAGCATATCTCCATCTCTCCAGGGTCTCCTCCACCTGTTCCTTACTCTCACTACAGATCACAATGTCATCTGCAAACATCATAGTCCACGGGGACTCCTGTCTGATCTTGTCTGTCAACCTGTCCATCACCATTGCAAATTAGAAAGGGCTCAGAGCCAATCCTTGATGTAATCCCACCTCTACCTTAAACGCATCCATCACTCCCATCGCAGACATCACCGCTGTCACACTACCCTCGTACATATCCGGTACCATTCTTACATACTTCTCTGACACTCCCGACTTCCTCATACAATACCACACCTCCTCTCTAGGCACCCTGTCATATGCTTTCCCTAAGTCCACAAAGACACAATGCAACTCCTTCTGACCTTCTTTGCACTTCTCCATCAACACTCTCAGAGCAAATATCACATCTGTAGTGCTCTTTCCTGGCATGAAACCATATTGCTGATCACTAATCATCACCTCCCTTCTTAACCCAGCTTCCACTACTCTTTCAAATAACTTCATGCTGTGACTGATCAAGTTAATCCCTCTGTAGTTACTACAGCTCTGCACATCACCCTTATTCTTAAAAATTAGTACCAAAACACTTTTTCTCCACTCCTCAGGCATTCTCTCACTTTACAAGATTTCATTAAACAATCTAGTTAAAAACTCCACTGTCATTTCACCTAAACACCTTCATGCTTCCACAGGTATGTCATCTGGACCAACAGCCCTTCCATTCTTCATCCTCTTCATAGCTATCCTTACTTCCTCCTTGCTAATCTGCTACACTTCATGATTCTCTATCTGCACATCATCCAACCTTCTCTCCCTCTCATTCTCTTCATTCATCAGCCCCCTCAAAGTACTCTTTCCATCTGCTCAACACACTCACCTCACTTGTGAGTACATTTCCCTCATTATCCTTTATCATCCTTACCTGCTGCACATCTTTACTAGCTTGGTCCCTCTGTCTAGCCAATCAGTACAGGTCCTTTCCTCCCTCCTTAGTGTCCAACCTTTCATACAAAAGAAAAATCGGCCAAAACTCTGCACATACAGCAACTGCACGGCTCCAGAAAACCAGAGGAAATGAAAAACATAGTAGAGCCAGCAAACAGTGGACAATAATCCATTTATTGATGGAAGATGGAGAAAAACAAACCGGTTTCAGCCGTTAGGCCTTCATCAGTGTCTGTATTTGTTACAAAGTTCCCACAATATAAATATGTAGTAGTCTAGCGTCATCTGAAGTCCATACACAATAATTGCTTCAAATACATTCTTTTAAACCAGGGGAAAAAAGTGCACCCAATTTTATAATCCATTTCTTTTCCATTTTATTTAATATTGCATGCCAACCTGATTTATTCCATGTATTCCGTTGTATAATATCGATCACTGTAAATCTAAACTTAGCCCGGGGATGTTTTACTGAATGTTTATACAGAGCATTAGTTAATTTGCCAGTCCTAGTATCACTAAAATGTTCTGAAATCCTAAATTTTACACACCAGGAGGTTTGTCCCACATAAAAAGCTGAACAACTGCAGGACGCCAGATAAACCACCCAATCTGATTGACAATTTGCAAAGAATTTGATTAAGAATACTTCCCCAGTGTTCCTACTTGTAAATTCCTTAGTTTTACACATGTTGTTACAATGTGTACAATGTGTACAATGACCACATGGGAAGCATCCCAGTACAGGACCCCCTTCTAAAGTAATTTGTTTAGATATATTCTCAGTTCTGTTAATGTGATTGTAATGATTAAAAAAGGATCCCATATTCCGACCCCATCTGTAAGAAAAGCGACATCTGTCATCCAGTATAGTCCTAAGTGTATTATCTGCTAGCAATATGTTCCAATGCCTCTGTACACTATTGATAAGAGTATCCGTATTTCTACCATATGTGGTGACTAATCTAATCTGAGAATTGGAATTCTGTTTATTCTCCCTATATTGTAGTAAAGTACTCCCTATTCATATTGGCAGCATATCGTCTACCCTGAGCAATGTCACCTTTTTTATACCCATGGTTTTAAAACCTTTTTGGATAGGTCGGACTCATGGTTGAAAAATGTCCCTTCCTCTGAGCAAATCCTCTTAAGACAGAGGAATTGTGACTTTGGACCAACAGCCTTTCCATTCTTCATCCTCTTCACAGCTATCCTTACTTCCTCCTTGCTAATCCATTGCACGTCCTGATTCACTATCCCCACATCATCCAACCTTCTCTCTCTCATTCTCTTCATTCATCTGCTCCTCAAAATATTCTTTCCATCTGTTCAACACACTCTCCTCACTTGTGAGTACCTTTCCCTCATTATCCTTTATCACCCTTACCTGCTGCACATCTTTCCTAGCTCTGTCCCTCTGTCTAGCCAATCGGTACAGGTCCTTTTCTCCTTCCTTAGTTTGCAACCTTTCATACACCTCTTCATACACCTTATCCTTAGCCTTCACTACCTCCCTCTTTGCCAAGCACCTCTTCTCATTATACTCATGTCTACTTTCTTCATATCTCTGACAATCCCACTTCTTCTTCGCCATCCTCTTTCTCTGTATACTCTCCTGTACTTCCTCATTCCACCACCATGTGGTTAATAATAATAAATGAATCACTTTCTGTAAGTCATGGTTTAAATGTTTCTAGGCATTGGTTCCTTTAAATATAAAACAAAGTAATAGTTGAATTTATGTGTATGTAACAAATCTTTGTAGCACTCTTTCTGCTTTATATAACTATAGGCTCTTCATCACGATAAAACAGCATCTGCAACTGCAATCATGATATAATGATATATATTTGAGTTTTATACTTCATATCCTTCAACTGTTCTAGCAACGAGCAACATTTAAAATCTGGCCACTAATTCTGGGCCTTGTTCCCTCATTAGTTTTTGAATTTGTCCTTGATTCTTGTGCAATGATACTGAGATATGGACAAGAACACTTTGTTGTGGTGACTCTCTGTTGAGCAGCTGTGTGTTTTTATAGAAAGGAATTGAAATGCATTGTGTGCCCATTATTTTATTTTGTTTTATTTTGCTACAGTCAGGCATCTTAGATGTCCACAAAACAAACTGATGGTAATTGTTGTGTGTAAAACTATCTGTAGATGAAAATGACTTTTTAATTTGCTTTTTATTCTGGCTTGTGAAACAAGTTCATATACTTTTTTTCACTAATCTTGGTATCAAACAAAATTATTATTTTTATTGCAATCAGACATCTGAGGTGTACACAGTCAACAAAGCAGCTATACCATTGTTGGGGGATTGGCCCTTCTGCATCACCTCAGCTGCAGAAGGGTCAAACAGAGTCTACATGGATCACCAATGCAGTAGTGTAAGCTATTTGGGTAGAATACCATGGCTTAGTAAAGAGATGAACAAAAGGGAGTAGGTTGATAACTAAGAATCCAGGAGCACCTGGAGAATGTTTTTTTTTTAAGTCTGTTCTGCACTTGGGAAAGGAATCCAGTGTGTAATAATTTGTAAAGGTATGTACAGAGGACTAAGATGCTACTTTTAGAATAGTTCTAGAGTCCATTTATTTCCAAAAAGCCATCCAAGAATCCAAATGCGTTATCGATTGAGTTGCAAATCTATCTGTGGCTTATTATGATGCATGTAACAAAAAGTAATAGCATGAAAAAAGCATCAAGAAATAGTCACCTTTGTCACTTGTTGCCCTTTCTGTTTGTCTTGGTAGTGTCTGAATTACCTGTGTACATCCTGAGAGAGAATCATCCTTTCTCCCTTGTTCTTTGGTTCAGGAATGAAGATTTGGAACTTAATAGTCTGGCTTAATGTAAACTCTCACATGATAGGCATACAGGTAGAATTTGTACTCAAAGAAACCCCATCCTTTTGAAAAATGAGTTAGGTATAACTCACCATAAGTGTTTGCAATTTTGATTTTTGATTATTGTCCTTGATTTTTGGTGCCTTTTCCTTTATTTATTTGCACATAATTTCCATGTTTTTGAACTGTTATTACAGTTTATTTGCTGTTTAAACTGTTTATTGGAAAAGAGGGCTGAGGGGAGAGAAAAACTATTATTTGGTGTGATAATAGAGGTTTGAAAAGGCAACTTCTTGAGTCAGTTTTCCCCTTTTGTCACATTTCATAAGAACCTCAGCTGCAGAAGTGTGATGAAAGGGGAAACACTTTATAAGCACCTCAGCTGCAGAAGGTCCAGACAGAGTCTCTTTATCTAAGAATTTAACATCTCAGGTTTAACATAATCAGGTTCATTTTCAGAATGATGCCAGGCAAGCATACTTAAAAAAGCAGCTCTGGATGAAGACTTAACAACATCATAAGCACATATTAAAATATGCTTTGCAACATGAAAACCACAGACATATTAATGTTTTTTTTTACCTCAGAAAAAAGGAAGGTTATCCATCAACTTATACATGTTTTTAAAACACACACAAAAACCCCCACAAATAACATAATTTAACATAATTGATAGGCCATGTAATATCCTGAAAGTTAAAGTACTAGAATAATACATTGTGTTCCCAAATGTATCCATTGCTTTGTCATCTTTTCCAGAAGGAATGCAGTTAGTAACAGTAACCTGTTCAGCAGCAATAAATTTAGAAAGAGAAATGACCACCGATTCTGCTCTAAGAATAGGAAACAGGTGCTTGTGCGTCTCAGGAACCTTGTATAACCTGTCAGACTTCTTGGGAGCAGGAGACTAACTGTCAGAAAGACTGGCTACAGTTAAGGAAAAAATTCCTTAAAGCAAGCAATACAGGAGGGATAGGTGCAGCTACAGGAATCTGTAACTGCAGCAAATCATAATACACTTTCTTTGCCATAGGAATCAAATTCTGATCCGTCTAATTCACCACTTTCTTGCTAGATGAAGTGCTAGTGAAAGAAATGTCTTCAGTGCGGAAGTCTGAAGCTATACCTTCCTCAGAATCAGAATGGTCAGCCTGAGCAGCAACACCTGATGTGCACCCCTTCCACTGCAATGACTTCACTTCTGAGTGAAAAAATGTCATAATGAGAAAGAATCTGAAGGCAAGTAAGTACTTCCCTGACAATTCCCAAAAAATCTGCTCTGTCCATAGAAACAGAAATAGGATAATGGAAGTTTTTCTCACTAAACACATTCAATCTATATGAAGCTTGACTGTTAAACACATTTTACTCAGCATTAATAACTACATCACAGCCAACTAACGACCCTCTATTTGCCACTTCCTTGAACACTGACAATATTGCCTCAACCTTAGCTTCCAATGACATCCTTACAGCCACAGAGGATTTGGCTATCCCTTGGTCTTTGCTGGCTTGGAAGGCTACATCAAGAAGACTGGAGGAGAAACATGGGTGGATTGAGGAACAGCATATGGCCATGGCAGATTCATTCAGCAGTGGCTCAGACAAACTAGGAGGAAGACTGATCATTGAAGTCTTCTTAACAAGTTTTATCTCTTCATGTGCTAGGTACTACCACACAGACCAAATGCTGCTCCATCGGTAAGCTGGGAAGGTGGTCTGAAATGCAATGCAACGAGCTTTACCATCTGGTAAAGTGAATGGCAGAGAACAAGTAGTTTTGAGGTAAGTACGCCTCTGACAGTCCCCCATAAACACAATATCATGTACCAAACACATTAACATTCAATTGATAAATAAGATTTAAATCAAACAAACTTTTCCTCACAAAAATGTATACAACTTGACAGTTG
The DNA here is from genome assembly GCF_019279795.1 of Protopterus annectens. Taxonomy (NCBI): domain Eukaryota; kingdom Metazoa; phylum Chordata; order Ceratodontiformes; family Protopteridae; genus Protopterus; species Protopterus annectens. Next base: position 1,533,584,633 of record NC_056745.1, on the reverse strand, counting down.
CTTTCAAAGTAAAATGACAATCTCAATCATTCTGCTTTCTCAGCACAAAGAAGTGTTTTATGAGAGGGAAACAACACAAGTTTTGCTCATAAAATTTAATGAATAGGAAAGCTTTACCCAATGGGGACTTATCTGCTCAGATGTTATAGGCTCAACAGCTGACTAACAGAATCATAGAGTCTGCTAAAGAAATCACTGAAGTATTTAGAGGCAGTAATGGAAAAGAATAGAAATGAAGAGACGGTTATTTTCAGTGTCCATCAAGATGTGTTTCACAAAGAGGAAGATAAGAAGATTAAGAAAAAGAAAAATTGAACACAGCTAGTTAGCAAAACACTCAACTGTTACGCTAAGGTGGCCTTCAGATCTCTACCAAGATTGACTGATAAATGACAAATAAAGGAGGCACCTCCACTGACCCTGGGAACTATAGACCCATAATAAGCCTGTCCAGCCTAATCTGCAATGCTATGGAAAGAATAATCATGGACCTTATCAACAAAGATATATGCAACCTACAAAGGCTTGACCCAACCCAGTTTGGCTTCATTAAAGGGAGATTCTGCCTCTTGAACTTGGTGGACTTCTTTGAGACAGTGACCAAAGCTCTGGACGAAGGCAAATCCATGCATATGGCCTATCTGGACCTGGCCAAGGCTTTCAAAACTATTTCCCACTCAGGCATCATTGATAAACTCACCCAGATGTCGCTCAACCTTTATATTGTCAGGTGAGTTGCAAACTGGCTCACTGGTAGAATGTACACAGTCAAAATAGGTGACTCTACCTCCACCAGCAGAACCATACCCAGTGGTGTTCCACAGGGATTGCTGCTGGAGCCCCTATTGTTTGGAATCTACTTCTCAGATGTACAGACTAAAACAAAAGACATATGGCTAACAACGTTTGCGGATGAATGCCAACCGGGTGCCGTCATTGAGTCCCCAAATGATGTCATCATTTATAAGAGGGACTTATACTGACAAATGACTGATGCTAAAGCCATGGGCTAAAACTCAGTGCAAAAAAAATGCATTATCATTCCCTTCAGCAAGGGCAACATTCCTGCAAATTACCACATTAATAACAACACCCTAAGTATGAAATCAGTGGTAAGACATTTGGGCACACAGGTTGACAGAAACCTTTTCTTTAACCACCGCAACTCTACAGTGGTAAGAAAGGCTTTCTACATTGCCCACCTCATAACTAAGGGCATTGCATCCACAAGAAAGGAGGTTATAACCCCCCTGCACACCTCAGGCATCAGGCCAGTAATAGAGTACAATGCTGCCTTTATTGTGTACCTTACTAGGCACCTGCAGCAATTGGAAAGACCACAAAGGTTTCTTACAAAGAAAACTCAGGATCTTTGGCATATGTCATGTGTTGACAGACTGAAATCACTGCCACTATACTCTGTGTCTTAGAGACTACTCAGAGGCTACCTCTGCCTTGCATATAAAGCAATCTCAGATTCTGCTCTAATGGAAATACTGCACATTCATAAATCAAGTGATATAAGATGCACTTACTCTAGGGATCTCAACCTAGTATTTATTTATTTATTTTACATTTTTATTTATTCATTTTACATTTAGTTACCAGGAAAGTTCAACTGGACATAAGTCCTTTCTCAGTGGAGGCCTGGGGAGAAAAGCTCCACATATAACACAGATTACAAAGTACAATTTCACAGGTACAGAAGAATAACACTATACATTTTACATCAAATAAAACTAAGATAATAACACTTTAAACTGCACTTCAGCTAAAAATAAGATGGAAAATGTTACATTATACAAATACAGAGAGGTAGTATGTCACATCAACAGGACTTGCTGGAGAGAAAGCTATGTCTCACAGAGGTTACCACTCCTCTGGAACAAGCTTCTAATTCAAGTGAAACAGAGCCCCTTGTTGATCCTATTTAAGTGCAATTTGGATGACTGGATGGGAAACCGCAAATTCCCCCCAGGGAGTTTCACCTGTGTCCCTTTTGGACAACGCTAGCAGTTGCTGATGTAGTTCCACTTAAAAACCTGATATTCTTGGGAACAAGAGGTTGTACTTGGCTAGGCCTGTAAGGGCCCTAGGGCCATTAACCTAGTTACCTCCTATAATCCTATGAAGCCATAAAGTAAGAAACGGGGCAATAAAATTAAAAAAGAAATAATGAAAGGGGAGGTGCATAAGAAAAAAGTATTTTAGATATTTACTGCATGTGTACAAAGCAAAGAAAAACACATTACTGGCTTAAGGTAGAGATACTTACTCATTCATAAATGACTGAGTTGTTTTTCTTAATGTAACTGAATATTTGAACAAACACTGACATTGACCTTTCATACTTTTCACAGGCATGCTTAAGCTGAAAAGAAAAATAGAAAATTAGAAAAAAATCATATATATATATATATATATATATATATATATATATATATATATATATATATATATATAGCATTACGTTCAGCATTTTGTCTGTGATGCTCTACTGCCAGGTTACAGTTGCAAGACAATCCATAAGAATTATGTCATGATTTGCAACATCTTAATAAACAGAGGTTAAAACAATGTAATGCAGAGATACTGAAACTGAAATCACAAACCGGCCATAAATACAACCTTTACAGTCTTGTTAGTATAGTGCTCATTCAACATGGTAACAGTTAAAAAATATCTGTTTAAAACATACCTGCTCACTTTGATCTTCCTTATCTGCTTTCCAGCAGGAGATTTTGATGGATTGCATCTCAACTCAGCAGTTCCGTTGTAGACCTATATTAATACAGACATCATGCGCCAGACAGATATCATTCATTTAAAGTGCATGGCACAGCTGAAATCTCACGGAGGCTTGTGTTCTGTTCTTCACACAGTGTTAATGGCAGTATATACAAGGGCAAAATCAACTTACATTACACACATCAACTTTCTTAAGTTTTCGGAGATCATATTTAAAAGTAACTATTTGTTTTCCTACAACCCTGAAGATATTAACAAAACAATTTTAATAGTTGTGAATGTGTTGCATATACAAATTGCATGCTTTTTTTACATAAGATGGCAGTGCCTGGTAAAGCCTGAGCCTGTTATTCCTTCTTAAATTCTGTTGTTTTATTAATTAACTATATTGTCAGAAATTATAATAAGAACTGTCTTATTGTACAAAGAAGGCTTGCAAAGTGCTAATACTAATATTTAATTTGCTCTTCCATTGTAATTAAGATACTTGACGTTCATGCAATATTGCCACTCACTTTGATTTTTTTCCCAAATTCTGCAAAGCCAGTCTGACATGTTTTCTACCATTTTTCATGTAACTTCTTTTTAACTTAACAGAGAAAATATAGCACATTGCATATTAGAGAAAAATGTATAAAAGAAATATACTTTGGCTCAGATGGTCATTCACAGTAAACTGTATTAACTGAATGTATAATATATTAAGTCAAACACATTGTCAGGCTGTCTTCATATGAAATTAGTTGTATACACCTTGCAGAGAAAAACAGTAAACATTATTCTTAAATCAAAATAATTAATCCAGACTACATCATAAGAACTAAGGTAACATTTAGCATGGCTTATACATGCACAACCCTTTGAGTTAAAGACAGCTTTCACAGTTGTTGAAGGCATGCATTGCTTGTAGATACATACAGAACAGATTTTTCCAGACCTTTATGTATAGAGATATCATGCAGCTAATGTATTTAAAACATAAGCAGACAGGTGCTGCCATGGGAGCACCTTGCGGGGGCAGCTTCGTGAATAGTGTGATAGCATACTGGGAGAGGGAGCTTCTATTACACAACAGTCTTTTCCAGCAGTGTGTGGTATGGTATACAAGATACCCAGATGATATGTTTTTTATTTGGAAAGGAGACGTTGATACAATAAAACCCTTTATACAAGCTATTACAAATCTCATCAATTTTCTGGAATTTACATTTCAGTTTGGGACAGAATCCATCAATTTTTTAGATGTGCAGCTGTCTAAGGATAGGTTAAACAACAGGCATAGAACTATTTTATAAAGGAAACCTACCTATTCAAATTTGTGTCTGGACTTCTCTAGCAGCCACCCCTTTCATCAGAAAAAACAGTGATAAAAGGACGATTGGTAAGAGCTGCTAGGATAGTTTCTTCCGATATAGATTTCTTTGCAGAATGTGAGCTATTAAAAAACATGTTTCTAAGGAGACCATACCTCTCAAGTGTACCTCATTACGAGGACTGTACCTCATTTGGGGTCTTAAAAAGTTAATGTTCCTCAAAATTCCTGGAAGTTCCACATTGAAAGACTCTCTGTCACACATTCAGTGTTAGGAATTTTTTTAAGTGAAATCCGTGGTAAATAGAAATGAATCATATTAATTCATTAAAATATCTTTTTTATAAGTAAAACCAGCATATTTTAACCATCCTATGGCCTTCCTAGTTGAAACTGTTAGTAAGCCATTAGTATGTGTTCCACATTTTGCCCATTTGTTCCACATTATGAGGGCTAGTGTTCCTCATTTTGGAGATGAAAGGCTGAGAGCTATGAAGGAGAGGGTATCCAGAATATCATTTTGAAGAAATCTATCTGGAAGTATGTACTAAAAGGGCTCATGTGCATTTCAAACCTATATTACAAAATGGCTGTATTGAAGCACAGTATTCTAATACTATAGGAGAGAGTGAAAATAGCCAGAATATGTAATTTATTATGGGACCTATATTTATGACAACATTTTCCATGGATGCTAAAGAGATAAAAACATTCTTTTTAAGAATTGGGCCCTCATTTCTGAAGATACGAATATTAGTAAAAAATTAGAGGGCCCCCCACTTATAACATATAGAAGGGGTCCCAATCTTAAATGCCTTTTGGAAACACAAAAAGTGGCATATATTGGGAATTATGGCATGCGTAAATGTGGTCGATGCCAACAGTGCCAGTTTATTAAGACTGGTAATAGGTTTACCATCAGGGATAAGTCTTACTTAGTAAAAGGTAAATTTAATTGTGAATCTAGGGGGGTTGTTTATGTCGCACTATGTCATCAATGTCAATCATATTATATAGGTAAAATGGAAAGGCAATAGAAACAATGAATTTATGAGCACCAATACAACATAAATAAAAAAGTAACTACAAATGCCTTAGCAAAACACAGCATAGAAAACCCCTCGCATAATTTCCTGTCTACGGGTTGTTCAACAGGTAGCAAAGAATCCTAGAGGAGGCCTGTGGGAATTGAAACTAGAAGAGAGTGAACTTATGTGACAGATTCGGACATATGTCCATATACCACCTGGCCTTAATGAATATGCTTCAGTTAAATGTATCCTACAATTAAAAGCTTTAGACAGATGAAATATATTAATTTTGTTTTTATTGTAAGCATAAAAATGAAAAATAAAAAATAAAAAATGAAATATAAGTCAAAATTAAAATAGAGTTCCTTCATGGTTGACCATTTTTAAACTTTTTAATGTAATAGCTGATATATCAAATTAAATTTTATTAATCGTTCTTTTTATATGTTTGTGTGTCCAGTAAGGGTGTGTTCCAACATTTTTATTCTATGTTATTCATTATATGTTATTATATGCTTTAAAATGTGGGTTTTCAATGATATGTCTTTAAATAATTTAAATAATTGATTCATGATTTATAAGTATGAATGTATTTTGGGTAATTTGATGTCTGATGAAGTCTAAGCATTACTTTGGACGAAAGCGCTTACATTAAAGTCTGTTGGAATCTATAGTTTATTCGTTCTTTTTTTGTTTTCACTAGTTTGTCTTAGTTTTGGTTGCAATATTACAGAAAAATGTATAAAAGAAATATACTTTGGCTCAGACGGTCGTTCACAATAAACTGTACTAATTGAATGTATAATATATTAAGGCAAACACAGTGTCAGGCTGTCTTCATATGAAATTATTTGCATACACCTTGCAGAGAAAAACAGTAAACATTATTCTTAAATCAAAATAATTAATCAAGCCTACATCATAAGAACTTAGGTAACATTTAGCATGGCTTATACATGCACATCCCTTGGAGCTTAAGACAGCTTTCACAGTTGTTGAAGGCATGCACTGCTTGTAGATACATACAGAACAGTTTTTTCCAGACCTTTATGTATAGAGATAACACGCAGCTAATGAATTTAAAACATAAGCCATAGAAATGGAAATGCACTACTTTTGCTGGACGGCTTTATAAATGTGACATAATAGATTCTGCCCAGAAAAATATAGGTGGTTTTGCAAGCTCATTATGTCACTCGTCCTCATCATTACCAACTGGATCAGCTCCCTTCATGAGGAGGGACAAGGATGTGAATATGTTTCAGCCAAGACTGGACTACTGGCTTGTGATCTAGAGAAGAGGGAAAAGACACAAGGCGGAGCCCCCATACCTGTCTATGTATAGAGGGTAAGAAACCATATGCTGGGGTGACCATTTCATTTAGAATACATAGTGGAGACCAGAAACCAGCTGTCTTCAAGGGGAAAGGACCAACTATGGCAAAAGTAGTTGTTGTGCTTTTCACATAGACCTTTTGTAATGTAATAGACGTGCAGTACAAACTGAATGCAAACACCTGGCATAGAAAATAAAAGCTATTATCCTAACACTGATGGCCTGACCACTACCCTAAGAAGGAATGGATGGGCCAAAAGGCTGTCCCTTCTTGAAAAATAAATCACCTCATGGTTTATATATATATATATATATATATATATATTTATATATATATATATATATATATATATATATATATATATATATATATATATATATATATATATATATGTGTGTGTGTGTGTGTGTGTGTGAGTGAAAAAGTGTGAAGATTGCAAATGATCTATTTATTGCCAGGACATATACAAAGGAAATGAGGTCTATATAATTAACTTTGTCTATCCTTTCAGGAATCATAATTCTTGCCTTTCTAGAACCGATAAATTTAAATGGCTATTTTTTTCGGCAACTTTTTTGAGTAAGAAACATTTTTTTCAGTTGTCATTAGCTGATCACAGTAATTTATATAATCTGCTTTCAAGTAAGGAGTAATAACCTGTACTTAAACTTAAGTAAGGTTAAAACAGGAAATGTTTGTCAGGACACTCCAGAGATAACTACTTAGAAAATAATATATCAGGAGAAGCATGTGTTAAAAAAAACTGCAATTGATGCAAGGTCTGCTTTTAACAATCTCTAAGTGTTTTTAGGGTCATCCACGAGCACTCTCTGGTTAAGTGACTTGCATTAAGTGTCACAGTAGGCAAATAGGTTCATAATAGGCTAACTGCCTTGGGGGTCATTTGTTGCCTAGTCAATAATTGCATATGAGTATCAAACCCTGCACTTTGTGTGTGCAAGGTCAACACCTTAACCAGTATGCTAACCTCCCACCAAAAATGGAATCAAACTCTGGATCAAAGGAAGAAGCTCATTAGTTGCTCATAGCATAATCCTCTGCACTAAACTGCAAGCCTTGTTGTTTTTTATGATACTTCTGATTATGTGTGGATAATGAAAATGTTGAATAGAAGTATTGGTTTTCTTGTTTGATTTATTCATGTATTTATTTGTTTGTTTCTATGCATGCTTACATTTTTTATGTGTAACTTACATTTTTTTATTCACAAAAGTAACAAATTTGGTAGTAACTCCACTAACTGAAATACACACACACACACACACACACACACACACACACACACACACACACACACACACACACACACACACACACACACACACACACAAACACAGATAGACAGATATAGACATATATAGGTATATATATATATAGATATAGATATAGACACAAAAATAGATATAAATACAGTAACACCCCATTATTTTTTAATGTTTGTTTAGCTGATTATATGCTTGCCTTTATTTAACTGACTTTCTGTGGTATTTGTTACGTATGTTTTATTAAATTTTTAATACAGATTTGTGTAAAGTAGTGTTTTATTTGATTCTTGCCACACCAGGTTTCGTCATTTCCTGTGTGTGGTGTTTATGATATTACTTTCGTCAGGAGGTTATATTTTTACATGTTTAGTGTTCTTCATCAGGTTTCATATTTAAGTGTATGCTTTTAATGCTTTTTATTGCTGTAAAGTATGTTTAATGTGTGACTGACTCCTGGTTTCTGTTTTATTTCCTTTTTAAAACAAATCACAATCCTGGTTTCTATTTCCTTTTTATACAGACTTTGTAATGTATGTGACTAGGCTAGGCTGTTAGTTCTATTTCCACGCCATACTATTGGACTAATTTCCATTACTGACTCTGCACTGCAGTATACGGGATGCTGCAGTCCTGAATGCACTGTTCTTTGGATGCGATGCTAAACTGAGGACCTATCTGCATAAGTTGGTGGTAGTTCATTTAGACTTAAAAGATCCCACAGTGCTTTTCAGAAAGAGTAGGGGTTGCTTTATTTATATATGTCTTAATCTTTCATGCACCTTCCATTCTATTTACATTCTACAATATTTACAAAATTTACATTTACATTTAAAACATTTACAATATTTTCAATATTTTACATTATGTATTTAACAGAATTTAACATCTTTCTTTCTAGCCACCATATTTTTCCACAGTGAATTTTCATCATTCCTATTTGTATTCATCACAACTTCTTTTTCACAACACTCATGGTGTTATGCTCAACACCTTATCCAATTTGCTCTTCTTCCGTTTTTACGCAGTAATTTAGTCCTCACTTAAGCAACAAGTTTTGTTGTGTGTCTGAAGAGAGTAGCGTCTCTTAGAGTTTGCTGGAAAATAAAATAGCCAACAATTCTTGATCTTGAAGTAAATCTAGTGCAGTGGTATATTTACCTTAAATCCAGCCTGCCTCTGTTTACTGATTGTTTTTCCCCTAGTTTGCTATGCCTACTCCTGGTTCTAATTTGTGTTATTCATTGGCTTTCCAACATACTGGTCTGTCCCTTCACCTCCTACCTAACATCTGGGTCTGTTATCTTAACTTTAAAAACCCTGGCATGATTTTTAATTCTTTTTAGCAGCTGTTTTGTCGTCCCTGGCATGAGTGCCTATTGTAAGTGTCTCTCCATCTAATGTTCTTAATATTTTTTTTCTGTTTTAACTCTTGCAAATGTTAAACTTTGTAAAATCAATTACCACCAGACTGTGGGAACAATTCCTGCTCAAATTTTAACTGATGTGACCAGCTTCTGCCTATCCTACCTAATACTTTTTGGCCACATGCATGTACGCTGCTGTAACTTTACTAAATGAATTACTACTGATTTAACAACTTTTAATGTCACTTAAAGGTGCCACAGCTTGAAACTGTTAGATTTTGCTAAATTAATTACTATTGACTCTACAACTTTTTAATGTGACTTAAAGATATCACAGCTAGAAATTCTTAGGCTTAATTGTGTATCCTGAGTGTCTGAATTTCATTGTAACTAACTGAAAAGCTCTTCAGGCTATTTAGCGAATATGGTAAGGACTTCTGATTTACTTCTTATTGTTACTATCTTGCTGTGATGCCACCCTAGCTTTTGCTAATTGCAGGGAAAATAATTACTTACATATATATCAGTCACACTGTTAACCAAAATCTGCTCATTGTGTTTTATTGGCTTAGTCTTAGCTAGAACAGATGCTGTGCTGACTTAGGTCTTTTATTTTCTAGCATCTATCTTTTGAACTGTTGGTAATGGGTTATTCCATATCATATAAACTTCATAATTTTCTACAATGATTTCTGGCTCATGTTTCCAATGCTTTTCAGCCCCTTCAATAAATACCATAATGTTTGCACACTCCCAAGTCAGTAGTCTTACCACATTATTATGCCTTTTAGTGTACAGTCCTTCTGCCATTGGTATATCACAACCAGCAACAAGGTGTGTGACTGTTTCCAATTCAATTAAAAAAAATAATACATTTGTCTGTTTCTCCCACATGTTCAATAGACTTTGTAAACCAGCATGTATGTAGCCTACTATCTTGGGACGCCAATATTAACCTTTCATCTCTCAGTTTGAATTTGTCTCTCCTTAACCATTCCTGTGTTTATTCCTGATCAACATGAGATTCTTCCAGAAGTTTTCTAAACTTGCAACTATATTTATGCATTTTCCACATTTCTTGCCTTCTCATCTCATCCATCACCTTATATTATTTCTTTTGTTTTTTGGGCACATTCAGTTGCTGCCTGATTTTTATATACTTCTGTTTTTATTTCCATTCCAACTTGATGCTGATATGCTTCTGCTAGATTAAGCAGAGACGTCATCTTAGATTTATTCTCCTTATGTTTCAAAACTTTCACTACATTTGGGTCTTGTGAGTTCAGCAGATATGTGTGTGGAGTCCCCCGACTGCAGATCTATACATGTAATCAGTTTCAAGGAGGCTCACCTCTCCTTCAGAATGGGGAATACATAATCTTGATATACACTGATTTTTATAAATCATTTGGTGAGCATGAAGCATCCTTCTTGTTTTCCTGTCTAATCTATCCAACACGTCTTGGGGCCAGTCAATCACTCCAAGACAGCAAGTTAGGACAGGAAGAGCAAATTGGTTTATAGCTTTGATTTTATTCCTAGATGTCAACACTGCTTTCACAATTAATTTAAGTCTTCTAAAGTATTCTTTACCAAGTTTTATTCACATTTGTTCATGTTTTATTGTTGATCTTTCATCAATTCCTAAATATTTATATACTCTCTCTTGCTCAAGTTTTTTATATCACATTCTTGTCCCAAACTGATGTTTTCCTGGTGCTGCAATTGTCCTGCTTTAAATGTTGCTTTTGCACATTTATCAAGACCAAATGATATTCTATTATCTGAAAAAGTTTTGACAACCTGCAGTTGTGATTTCAGTTCCTCATCTGAAAATCTATAGTTTTAAATCTTCAACAAAGAGAAGATGAGAAGTCTTTACACTTTGTTGTTTTCTAGAAGCCAAATTATAGCCATGATCTAAGCTGTTAAGTAAACATCTTGATGGGTTAAGGGCAAGGCAGAATAGCAATGGTGACAGATAATCACCATGGAATATCTCCTTTCGAATTTTTATCCATGGGATAATAATTTGTCCTGTATTATGACTTAATTGCAAAGTGGTCTGCCACTGTTTCATGGTCACTGTAATGAAGTTGATCAGTGTAAGGTGTATCATACATTTTTAAGCAGTCTTTTATCCATGAATGTGGGATACTATCAAATATTTTTTTGTAGTCAATTCTTACCATACATAGATTCTTCCCCTTTTTATAGTTCTCCGCTATGACTTTAACAACAAATTATCCTTTGTTCCATATGACTTTCTTTTATTGCCTTTTTGTTCTGCCATAATTGAGTTTTCTTCTAAATGACTATAAACTCTGTCAGCATCAGTTCTTGTGTATAGTTTATATGTTGTCAGAAGGCAAGTTATTTGTCTATAATTTTTAGGGTAGCTTGCAGGTTCACTGTTAAGTAGGAGCATTGGTTTTCCTGTTGTTAGCAAGGCTGGTGTCTGTTTGGGGTGTGCATATTAATAGCTCTTAACTTGTGACTAAATCTTCGTGCAAAGATGTTATTACTTTTAACCAAAAGTTAGATACTGTATCTGGGCCTTGGGTTTTTCAACTAGTGGCTTTTCTTAACTTAATCTCTCTGGCTGTTGCTCCATCCCATTTCATATCCTGTACCTTTAAACTTCTTATTCTCTATTTTACTTCTACTATCCATTTAGCATCTTTGTTATGTTCTACAGGATCTTCATAGATACTGCAACAAAATGTATCTATTTCTTCTTTTTTGGCAGTCTTTGAATTCCTTTTACCTTGTTTCCTAGTTCTCTATAAAACCTTTTTTGGTTAATCAATAAATTGTTTATTTTGTCCTTTTCCTTTATATTTATCTTCATATCTTCTAAGTTATTCCACCTGTGCTGAACTTTTCACTTTATTATTTGTGATAGTGCATGATAGATCCTGGTAAGTTCTAATACTGCATATTGCTTTTATCACATCTATCTTTCTTAGTATTATTGTCAATCTATTCCCTCTTCTATAGTTTTTGTTATACTTCTTGTCTTAATTGCTTTATAGTTTTCTTTATTCGATACTTCCATGATGGTATTCGCTTTCACCCCTTCCTTTCCCTCACTACCCCGTGTTCTTGTGGTAGAACTTTATCAGTTATTAATTTAGCCACATAGTAATACATCCTGTTTACTTTTGTTATATCACATAGATCTTTATGGAAAGTCCTAATTACTGTGTTCATTTATTTTATCAAACGTCTGACTTTTTGGGTTTTATTGACCTTCTGCAGTCTAGTTCTTTCATTGATCTTAATATATCTATGTCTATTAAATCAAGCAACTATTCTCTTATCTCATTTTCTTCCCAACTGAGGGCACATCCCTTGTTTTCCATTTCCTGCAGGCATTCTATAGGAAGTTCTATAGCATCTTCCTACGGTACCTTTTCTTTAATTTCATCCTGTGCCATCTGTTGCTCTGTCATATAGGAACTCACTGGCCTATCACTCCTCAACATTGACTGCATCAGAGTTTCTACTGTTTCTTGTTCCTTTCCTTGCTGTCTAGCTTCAAGTGAACATTTATACTGGCTTGCTGTGGAAGGCTCCAAAATATCTTGATATGGCACCTGACTAATTGCTTCCTGTTCCAATGGTTTCCCCTTAAATCAGATATCCATTGCTCTATCCTGTTGCGGTGCTTTCTGAATTAGATTTACTACACTGAATCCTTCACTTTATAGATATTCCATAACCTCAGTTTCTATTTCTTTAACGTCTCCGTTACTAATCTCCTTTTCCTCTTTGTCCTCCTATTTTCTGTATTGTAAAGTCTTCCATATCTGGATTCCTTTGCCTGTATTTCTCTTCAAATATCTTTGGTGCTGCTGTTTTTGTACTGGTTAGTTTTGCTTTCTCCTTTGCATAAATATTACACCACCTCAGTAAATATAAATCCCTTAGAGCCACGCGCTCGAGGGACTTGAACCTCAGCACAGAAATAAATAGAACATGCTGGAGGGACAGATTCATAACCGAGAGGCTCCCTTCACTCTGGAATAGAATTCCAATTCATGTTAGGCAGAGCACCTCACTGACTCTCTTCTAGAAGAATCTTGATGAGTGGATGGGGGATCGTAGGTTTGTCCCGGGGATTACTTCCGTGTCACTATTTGACAGAGGCACAGTAAACTAAACTTTAAAAAGGGCACAGTATACTCAGATCAAGGGGTGGCGTAAGCCAAACACAATCAGGCTAGGCTTATAAATGCCCCAGGGCAGATAGCCTAGTATAAACCTATGAACTATGAACCTATATTAAATCTCTTTATCATTCCCATGTCCATATTTCTTCTTCAGATGTCTCTTGATCTTCCTGCTTCTCCATAGTTTATGGATTTACTCTATCATGCTGTGATGTAACCTGTGTTAAACCTTCTACACCAAAGCCTTCACTTCGCAGGTACTCCATAACTTGAACTCTATTTTTTTTTTATTTCTACTTTACTAATCTTTTCTATTTTCCATCTTTGTGATTTTAGTTTTTTTTTATTGTGAAATTTTCCATACCCAGCTGTCTTTGCCTGTATTTTTCTTCTAATTTCATTGGGGCTGCCTTCCTTATATTGATTAATTTGGCTTTCTCCTTTGCATAGATATTGCACCATATCAAATCTCTCTTTCTTTCTCATGTTCATATTTCTTTTTTATACTTTTCAAACATCTCTGGATTTTGTTGTTTATATTCTGACACTTCCTCAGATTTTTCCTTTTCCAAACAGATCAAAGTTTCTTGATCTATAAACTGTTTTTCTCAAATCTGTTGTATTAATGAACACAAACTTTCATTTGAAGCTTTTGAGATGTTTTTTTCTGTGGAAGTACTTTTCTTTGCTCTAATTTCTCTCTTAATCATTTTGTACATCTTGTGTCTAGAAATTCTGGGGTTTTGCATAACAGTAACAATACATAATTTATTTCATATACTCAGTAGTCCACTTTATCATCTTTATAGCTCTTCTTTGGCCTATCAGTTTCTATGATTTTTGTGGACTACTACTTCCTTATAACAACAGGGGGGGGGGGCATCCTCCCTCTGGATTGGCTTGGCCCCATTGTAGGAATGTTTCCGTATTTTGAGGATTCTACACTGTCATCTTTTCCAGTCCTGGCACCAGTGTGGCTACCAGGATTGGGCACTTTTTAATCCTTGGTCTTGTGCACCCAGCTTTCTTTTTTAATTTTTAACCTACTTCTATCCATGATATATACTATATCAATACAGTCTATATATCAGTGTTGTCTTGGTGAGATTTTGTGAAAAAAAAGGTCCACCTTGCACAGGTACTCACCAAAACTTGAGGATGATAACACTCTCCTTTACTTGTTGACTTATCATCTCTCCATTCGGACCCTATATGATGTGTACACTGATACATTAGACTCTTCACATATATCTACATAACACAGTTACATAACATACACACACAGCAGCAGTTAAGTTGACATCCCTGTTATACACATGTAGATATAAATATATGTGTGTGTGTGTGTGTGTGTGTGTGTGTGTGTGTGTGTGTGTGTGTGTGTGTGTGTGTGTGTGTGTGTGTATGTGTGTGTGTGTGTATGTGTTGTGGGGGTGTACAAATATCCCCACATACACTCAGAATGCTGGGGTTATCTACACCTACATATCACAACAAGTGTCTAATGGAAACAGACAAAGGGCGCAGTAGTACATAATCCACTCACCCACAGAAACATGTGCCTGTGGAATGTCACCCTGTAGAAAGACACCAGTGAGCAGGTGATGTAATGTGCAATGGTTGCAATGCATGCCTTGGACAGGCCATATTGTCCCTGGCCACATGTCTGCCTATCAAACTGCAACCAGCCACACATGGCCATACTGGTAACTGTACACACATAGCAGGGCTATTAACAGGTATGCCACTCCTAGAACACTAGATACAATAACATCATCAATTAGGATCACTCTGCAGGCCACACAGGCTGTGTAACACAAGACCACTTTGTGTACTCCACAAGTACTGTGCCTGCATCCACATATACAACAGACATAACATGTGGTGCATGCAATAAGTACTGTGAGGTATAATGTGTACTAGTAGATAGGTAGGATTTTAATTTCACATCAGCCAACTTGTGTATGTGGAGATATAGCCCCTGCATCACTACAGACATGCCCATCTGGCCTATGTCTGTGCAATAGTTATTCATTTTATGGTCCTGTGACTAGTTGCATTCCTCAACATTGTCCTCCTTTAGAAAGCCTGCTGATGTCATCCACCTTAAGAGCTCTGGCTGACAGTCTAAAATCAGAAAAATTCTGTGGTGCATGCAAAAAGTACTCGAGCTATAGTGTATAGTAGTAAATGGATAGGAGCTCTAATCTCAATAGAGGCAACTCTGTGCATGTGTAAATATATTCCATTATAGCAGTAAAGGCATGATTATATGGCCTATCTCTGTGCAATGGTTATACATTTTAAGGCCCTGTGACTAGTTGCTTTCCTCAACATTGGCATCCTTTACAAGGCCTGCTGATGTCATCCACCTTGAGCACTGGCTGACAGCTTAGTATCAGATAAACCCCATTGTGTATGCGATAAGTACTGCAAGCTGTAGTGTGTATGTATGTGTGTGTGTGTGCGTGTGTGTGTGTGTGTGTGTGTGTGTGTGTGTGTGTGTGTGTGTGTGTGTGTGTGTGTAAATATACCCCTTGCAGCTCTACAGACATGCCCATGTGGGCTACTTCTGTGCAATGGTTATGCATTTTACAGCCCTGTGATGAGCTGCTGGCCCTTAAGTGCTCTCATCTACATAGGCATAACTGATGTCTGCCACCATCTAGATTTGTATGTCTAGAAAACCCAGGTGACATGTATCAAGGGTAGCAGACCTTGTTACAAAGCATGAATGCATAATTACAATGACTGCCCGCATTGTCCCTGACACACTGTTCTACACATATGCTCCTAGAGAACCATGCATATATACTGCCGTACATTGCTGATGTCAGATTTCTGCAGTGCTGCCATGCCATCCTGTGCTGCTGTATTGCCATCATGTGTCCATAGTTTAATCACTTAGACCCCTGAAACAGAAACATACACAGGTCCATGACATACCTGTCAATCTGTAATACTACCACCAGTTTAACATCATGCAACAAAGATACACAAAGTTTGCTGTGTATTCATGACACATGCCAGCACACAGTAACCTGTCATGGCCCACAACAACTGCCATGGCATAACAATACTGCATTACACAATACATTTAAAGTAATATAGTCACCCTGTGCATTAGATACACATTTGCATGCCCCTGCATTGAGGTCATGGATGGAAGGGATATGGCACAGTTGTCATCACATGCACAGGGTGTGATGTGGGGGTGCCAGAGGCCTAAGCTGTGCCAAACAGTTGACAACAGATGTGTGAGTCAGGAAGGGTTGCTGGTTAGATGGACCATGGAGAGGTGTTGTGTGGGTCTGCTAGTGACCTGCATGTGACAGTGATGTCCGAGTGTGTGAGTGTGTGTGTGTGTGTGTGAATGTGTGTGTGTGTGTGTGTGTGTGTGTGTTTGTGTGTGTGTGTGTGTGTGTGTGTGTGTGTGTGTGTGTGTGTGAGCATGTGTGTGTGTGTGTGTGTGTGTGTGTGTGTGTGTGTGTGTGTGTGTGTGTGTGTGTGTGCATGTGTGCGTGTGTGCATGTGTGTGTGTGTGTGTGTGTGTGTGTGTGTGTGTGTGTGTGTGTGTGTGTGTGTGTGTGTGTGTGTGTATACACATTGAAGCCCAGTACTAGCCCTACAAATGTGTATGTTGGAAAGCTGTTGAGCATACATGGTAGAGTGGATAGTTTTCCATCCCCAGTCACAAACACGGGAACTGAGTCCACCAGAAGTGGTACTGACACCACCATGCCTAAGGTCAGATGTAGTGCTAATAGCTAACAGTGCCTGCTGTCTGCTGGGCCAGTGTCCCCCAAGGGACCACCCAGAACCACATGCCCATGGCCTGCCACATTGTGATGTGGACAGCATACTTCCCACTATAGTGCTGGAGGTACAGCCTTTATGGGACCGTGACTGTGTATGGCCACATGGCCTCTCAACACATGGTGTTGCTTATCTACATCCATGTGTATAATGCCAACTGCAACCAGATTTTCCAGCACAGACAATATGCGGTCAAAGACAGACACTGTCTCGGTCCACTGTCTGCCCATTACATCAATGAAATGATCCATGGTGTCACCAATGCGGTGGAAGCAGTCAGGGATTTCAGACTGTGCTGCATCCATAACTCTAAGCATCCATCATGTGTTGTGCTCAGAACATGCCTGTATGCGAGAAATTTAACAGATTGAGCTACTGTTGTCTGCATACATCAGTATGTGCATGGCTTTCAAAGGCAGTTTATTTGGGTTTACTATCAATTAACTGACTGTAAGAATGCCAAAATGGCATATTTGTGAACCAGAATGTCAGTTTACAAAATATTGAACATACAAAATATCGATCGGAAGATTAGAAAATGTCGAAATCTACATTTTTGACCTCAGAGTGTGTTTCCATGTCCTCTCCCTGCATAACATGATTCAAAACCTCTCCATCCAGTGAATAGCATGTGAACATGTATTTCAGCAGAAGAATTGCAGTTTGTAGTCTCAAGATGCTTAGCAGTCTAGGTTACAATAAATAACCAGTATATGAGCAGTGTAACATTCGTTAGAGAGTAGTTGTTGCACTCTGAGATGAATTTTAAGTTGAAACACAACATGATAATTAACAAAAGTAGTGAGATACATTGTTAGTGTGCGGCATACCATATGGACCCTAATAAAACGTGTTGAATTCACCGGTGTGGGACATGTGTATACTGGAAGTATCCCTGTTACATTTCCAAACAAGAATTAAAATGAACAGTGTTTTGCAACCAATTCATTGAATCTCCTACATGTGACGGTGTCCCTTTTTGCCAACAGCTTTCTGAACACATTTTCCTTTTCCACTTAACGTCTCTTTTTTGGTGATGGAGGTGCAGAGAGTAAAAACTGTGAAACCAAGTCCTCAACATGATTCTGTTCCAACTGAATTGCATGTAATATATCCATAATGTACAATTTATTTCTACCTAGAAGGCTACGGAGACAATGATGTCAGCCTTCAACTGCGATTTGTGATCTAGGGAAACCTTCTGTGCAGGTATCAGAATGACTCCAAAATACGAACTCAAACAGTGGTGGAATCCTTTCAGATGTGCATCCAAGCATCCAATTCCTTCTAGGTTTACCTAGTAAATAATTCTCCTTGAAGAATGTGCATAATGGCTGAGCAATATCAGACATGTCACGCTCAATACTATCAAATGTAGGGAAATCATCCTCCAGCTTTAGAAATGCTAAGGCTGGTATTTCTTTACAAAGGACTGAGAATGACCTACTCTGGCCAAACTCAGTAGCCAAGTGTAGTTTCTGTTTTTGTCACCATATAATTTGGCAGAAATGAAACCAGCATCCCTTGGCTGCTGAGTATGGAAAGTGTCATGTAATGGCATTCACAGCCCCTTTTTCAAAGTCGCTCAAAATCATTTGTGGTGCTAAGGTCACACTATTTTCATTACACAGACATATGACATTTCTCCAAAAGTAGTCATAGCAAATTTCACTCTTTGTAGACAGTAATGCATATACTACAGGAATAATCCTCCTATGTTCACCATCTGAGAGAGGGAAATGTATACTGTATATTTGCTTACAATCGACTGTACTAAGGAAAAGTGCCATCGACCATGATAAACTCAGCATTGCACATTATCTTCAGATTATTTACTGTTGTTTTGACAACTATTCGGTGATTCTGCCCCTCATTCCCATCAGGTGTAATTACAAAACTACCACTTTTAATAGGTAACATGTCAGAAGTTAGATTCCTTAGATCTGTAAAATCTTTAAATACAGCTGCTTTGCCTTTGTTTCTTGCTCTAACAACAATTTGTTTCAATGCAGTGGTGTTTGGTAAATCAATGGTGACATCTGTTGATGCACTAGCTAGTACTTCTGAAACAACCCTGCAAAGATCCTCTGTAGTTTGTTCAGCTCTCCTTTTTATTGTGCCTTTAACCCTAATACAGTCAGGTTTAACAGGGTCAGGTGCATGGAAGTGTGGAGTGGTTCTCTGCAATATTTCACATTCACTACCCCCCACAGTAATACATCTGCCCTTACACTACCCCCCCCATAGTAATACATCTGCCCTTACACTTTTCCTTTTGCTTTAGGGAACAACACCAATATTTTCTATCACCAGCCTTCTTCTCTAAGTAATACAGATAGCCTTCAATAAGCAGCATTCTCCTTCCTTTCTGTGAACTGACAGTATTGTATACAGCACGTACTCTTCCTGGAACAGTACTCTCAACTGCTATGTCAGTGACTGGCCAAAAGAAACACATACAGTGCATACTATAATTCAAAGCTGTATCACTATTACACCTACTACACAAATCCAAACATAAAACAGTTTGCAATAATCGTATAGCACACTAGTACATGTATACATTTATACCTCATATAGCAACTAGATTCACCAATTGTACTTTATGCCATCGAGTATTGCATCTTACCAATGATAATTACTGACATTAAAAGCAATCAGTGCAGATATGACACAACATACAACTAAAATGCTACTAACAGCTGCAATACAAATTGCTTGGAACATTTATAGTACGTGGTAAACATTAGTATGGCGCATGTAACATATCTGGTGAACATATAATTTCCACTTTGAACATTACACCATGTTACTTTACCTATGAGATGCACTGCATAGCTATGAGTATTACGGTTACTGTGTTAGCCTCGGTCCTGCTTTTTCCTCCCTGAAACCATGATATGTTGCACTCCCAGTATTTCAAAGACTGACACTGATGTCAGCAGATGTGTGACCAGCAATTTCATCGCTTGCAGATTTTCGAATTCCGTTTAGCTGAATATCCCCTGCAATTCACACTTATGGCAGTGGACTATTTATTTTTCGACTGTATAAATTGCGAAACAGGACATTTCAAGCATACATGATTCGGCAGCCTACAATATGATTTTATGATAGTAAACCGTTTATTTGCAGCAGGGTCCGAGGTGAACATATGCACTTGGCCACTGATGCTTTAGCAGGTGTGTCTAAAGATGTTGCTGATAAAAGGGAACATTTAGCTGCTATCCCAGGCCTCATGTACTGCTATTATTATTTATGTGGCTGTCTACTGGTGTATTTTTTATCAGAGTCCCAGGTACACTCCCATTTTTCCCATTAGGTTTAATTGTAGTCTGTCAGTGGCAATCAGTATGTTTTGCTGGAAGCAGATGCTTTAATTAAGATCTATGTGCTATAGTGGGTTAATGTAGTAGGCTGTAGTTGACAGGGTCCTGGATTTGAAACATGGTAGAGGTGATTATTTTGTACATGTGCCTAGCAATGTGAGAAACACATAAGATGATTAAGCTCATTTACGCGGATTTGCGCAGTGCAGTGCATTGCACCACATCAAGGCACTTCGCTTAGCTCCAATCAAATCCGTGCTAAAAAATTAAAAAGAAAAGAAAAAGGGGGGTGATAGGATAGTGGTGAAATGAGGGCAAGCAGGGAGAAAAATGCAGTGGAAGGCAGGTAGGAATGTGGGGGAAGGGTGTAGGAAAGAACCATAGCTTTCCATTTTCTGTACAGCAACAGCTATGCATTTTTTAATTTGGACTCTCAAACTCCAGAGAGAAGGGTGAGGACAACATAAATGTGTTGGCAAGCCAATTGGACCAAATTAGTTGTGTCCAGTCGACATGTGTCTGAAATAGAGAGCTATGTATGGGGAGATATACTTTTTTGTGAGAGTGGAATGTTGGGGAAGGGATATAAGTAAGATGGGTAGAAGAGGATGCAATTGCAGACAGAAAAGACAGACAAGACAGCAGAAAGGGGAGGTCTGTGACACATGAGGCAGGTAAACACCTTGGATGGGGAGGGTGTTGTGGAATCCGAGATGCATGTGCCTCCAGATGGCAGCAGCGTGACTGACATCCCCATCCATGGGCAATTGACACTGATCCTTCACTGCCCCAAAGGTGTCTGTGATGGAGGCTGTGCACCAGTGACAGCCTGCTCCACCAGGTTGGTCAGTGTACCCTCAACCTGGTGGAGGTGATGTTCATAGCTCAGATGAATGATCCTGCGCACCATGGCTGGTAGTTGCTGTTGGGTTACTACTGCCCCTCTACTACCGCTCCCAGGGCAAGGTTGAGCCTTGTTCCCTGAGGCAGTTCTACCCAAAGGTGGTGCAGGGGCAGCAGATGGAGCACCACCTGCCTGGGTTCCAGACGTGCCAGGACCCAGGTCCATGGCCAGCTGAGGTAGGGAAGGCAGATCACTGGGAACCAACCTGCCCTCTCATCCTGTGGTGATGGAGGCATAGCAATAGGTATAGGTTAGTTATGAACAAAACCATTATTAGTAATAATAGCATGCCAGAACACTGGAAATGACCCCATTACATTTCAATGCATATTATGTGAAAAGCAAAAATAAATAACAGAACAGTCAATATATTAACAGCATGCCAGTAACAGCTATAGCATGAGGCCAACTAAATAGGTAATTCAACAAGATACGTTAATATGCAACCATTTTGAAACATAACAATAATAAAACATGCACCCCAAATGAAGTTTAATGTAACAACATATATTAATGGTAAATCATAACCAATGAATAACAATAATAAATAAATGAAGATAAGGGGTGGGGAGAGAGATGAATACAGTCCATTAATACCATTATAGGCTAATATAGTTGACAACAGTGCTGCTATCTACTCTACAAGTCTGTCTTTTCTTTATGTGTACAAGTGCCCTATAGCTGCTGTAGCGCATACATACCTCTCATGCTATCCACATGGGACAGTATGGGCCAAGCAGTAACAACTGCAGGTACACAGCTACACAGAACACTTGCACATCAGGTGGACCTATATAACTACCAAGGTGTACTGTGGACTGATGTAGCAATACTTTGCTATTTATATAATTATGTTGATGATAAATCTGTGTCAGGAGGATTACCCACTACTAATTACATTACATGACAGCATGACAGTTGAGAGACATGTATGTGTAAAGTACAGAAATTAAACATCTATCATGCCTGGACCACTTTTTATTGTAAATATCATGCCTTGCTTGGCAGACATGGGGATAGAACCCAAAAACAGTGACTGCAGAGGACATCTGCATCAAATGTATTACTTGACTGCAACAGCCTTTAGCAGACACTCCAGGCATACAATCATACCAAAAATTACACATTTTAATTATTTTATTTTATATTATTATTATTATTATTATTATTATTATTATTATTATTATTATTATTATTATTATTTCCTTTATTTTATGCACATTCATTTCTGGTAATGACTGTAACAGTCTGTGACATCTAAACACACAATTATTTACTCATAATATGGGCTACCTCACCCATTTACCTGTAGTTCCTGTGGAGAGAAAATCTGTAATCATTATGTGACTGATACTGTAATATTTAGTGCTACACAGCACTGGATTCGAACCTAGGTCTGTGTGTGCCAAAACACACTTCATACAGAGCATTTAACAGACTGAACTACTGAGTCACTGTTGATTACTGACTGATATTTCCCTAGAGCTCACCTGGAACCAAAATATGACCCGGTAATAGTAGTACAGTTTTATAGTAGACTGCGGTGACAGTTGAACACACATGCATGAAATTCAAGCATGACAGAGATACTAGGTAACCTATACATTACTGCATAGAATGCATATGTACACAATATATTCTTAGTGGTTTGAAATATCTGTGAAGTTAACAAACAATATCAGATTATAGGTTTTTATTTGCAGTCGACAGATATTACACTGTTATACCTGACTGCAGCACAGTACCTTACAGCCTGAATGCATATAGCTGAAATGCAATGGTGAAAACAAGACAATCCTGCTGTACAGAGTTTACCATGGTGTTATTCTATAGGTTCATATGGTGTTGCAGAACAGTTGTCATAATTAATTTCTTACAAAACAGCTCTGAATCTACACTTATTGCACAACATACTTTATTAGATATACCTTCATGCAGGTACTGGCAATGTTTTGTGTTTTTATTGCAGAGCAGTTGTCATAATTGATTTCTTGCAAAACAGCTCTATTTCCACGGTTATTGCACAACAGACTTCATTAGAGATACCTTCATGTAGTTACTGATATAGTTGTGAGTTTTTATTGCACAACTGTTGTCATTATGCAGGTGTAGCAATACAGCTGTAAGTCCACAGTTATTGCACTACAAACTTTATTGCATATAACATATTACGGTTAATGCTTTACTCTTCCTTGCTTATGGCAATACAGTTGGCAATATACACTTGTTGCAGTAAAGCTGTAAGTTCACATTCATTGCAATACAGTCTTTACTGTATATACCTAATCGTAGTTAATGCTTTACTCTTTTTTGCTTATTTGACTACAGATAGCAAAATACATCTGTACTCACCACACTCACGGTGCAACCTGGCCAAGTGTCTGGCATGCATCTCGATGTTGTGAGCCATCTCCTCTGCAGCTGTTGGGAGAGAAGCACACCATCATGCATACCAGTTTATCAGAAATTCAGATTAGGTATTGGTGAAACAAAGGTAAAATTAAACTTACGGGGCATTCCCTTTCCAAGCTTCTCAGACCCAGGTGTCCAAGAGATTCCCCTTTCTACACTTCAGGTTATCATGGTGATGATGAACCTACTCACCTGTGTAGGGGATACCTGTCACACTGGTGAGTTCATATGCCAGCCAGTCCCAGGCCTTTGCCTTGCACTATGAGCCCTGGAACCCTCCCTTCAGCAGCTGGTCATCATTGTTTTTCACCAAGTGTCCAAACATAAATCTGGACTCCTGAATGCCCCACCACTGTGCCCAGAAGCACACACCCTCTCCAATGCCAGCCATAGTCACTGCACAAGTAGAAATCCAATGGATTATGCTGTATTACCACCTAGTGAGCTTAATATAGCCTGTTTAGCACCCTTAAATGCCATTGGACAACATTTAAAAATACAGCTTGTCGCTTAGCAGCACGCAAATCAGCGAAGCTGAGCAGTATGAAAAGCTGAAGACCCATATGCTTAGCAGCTTACCAGTGCTTTGTGGTGTACAAACCAGCCAAGTAGTACTAAGCAGTGCATAAACATTACCAGCTTTTTCTTTTATTCATGCAGTGCTTAGCAGGTCTTTGCAGGTCTTAGCAGTGCTTAGCTGAGTGCAGCAGGCCAGAATTTAAAAATAATTAGGATAATTTGCATTTAAGAAATAAATGCTTACTTGCCCTTCCATGTATTCAAACCCTGCACCTACTGCACATGAGGCTGCAATTCTACCCATTTAGCTACATGGATATGTAGAATTTTGCTATACCTTTACATATACATCTGAGCTACCTATAAGCAGTGCTGAGCACTATGCCGCTCTGTGCAAACCCGCTCAACTATGCTTAGACTTGACCTTTAAATGAATAATTAAAGGCAGCCAGTTTCTATTTTTAGATGTCTGGCAGGTGTCTCAGCACTGCTTAGTATTTCTGCATTCTGTACTGTGCAAACATGCTTTTTAAAAAATAAAAAAAATTAAATTACATCGATATAATACAATTGGACAGTGCAGAGAGTTACTCATCTGTGGACACAGTTAGCACCCCACTCCCTGCACTGATTAAATAACCATGTTCCATGGCTCTCCCTTGGCAACATATCATGATTAATATGCATGGCACGCTGCCGAGGGGGAACCATATATAAGGACACAGTAACATTCTATGTAGTCTCAACACTATGCTTACACAGATTTTATTAAATCTAGGGTTTAGTCTTCTTCATTACAATCTTTATAGTTTTTTCTTATCTAGTACTTTATATTTCTTACTAATTCTTACAGTCAAATTTTCCAATAATAATTGTCCCCAAAAGTTTTCAGCCTCATAAAAATCTTCAAAAATTTTCCTTCACTTTTTATTGCTTTTTTGTTTGTTTGTTTCTACCTCATCCTGATTATTGTTTCCTGAATTTATTAAATAATATTTATTGATTTTCATGTTATACCATTCTTTCTATCTACTTTTACTTCATCAGTTTTAATTTTCCATAACTTTGTCTTATAATCATATTCTTATTTTTATCTCCTGCTTTTTACTTTGTTTCCTATTTATTTTTTTCATCTCTCCATAATTCACATACAGTATTCTTCCTATAAACCATGTTTCTTCTGCCTTCATATTTTTAATACCAGAAATGTATAATATATATATATATATATATATATATATATATATATATATATATATATATGGAATTGGAATTATTTAAATTAAACCTCCTTTTTAATACCAGAAAGGCATAAATATATATACAATTGGATTTTTTTAATTAAACCTCCTTCTTTTTTGTTATAGACAATTCTGCTTCTATCTAGATTGGATCTTAGAACCTATATACAGTCCACAAGTATCCCAGCTTTACAACTACGTACTTATTTAAAGTATATAACTTCTTTTTAAAGATAAATCAAACTAACTTCTTTATTCCATCCATAATCTCTCTCCTTTGTTATCATTTTCCCTGATTTCAGTAATATGATCCCTAATATGTTTATCAAATTTTTAGTGAAATATATTCCATTTATTTTCTGTATTTCACCAAACCCTTTACTTTATTACATATTTCACCTTAATCGAGTTTCACTTAAATAATTTCCAAATCCTTGTCACAGTTTCCCTCGTCTATACTTCATATTTTATAGTAACTAAATCATCTGAATATGAAAGACAAATATATATTATTTTATTTATTTTATTTATTTATTTGACATTTGATATATCTTTTTCCAATTCCCATGCTGCATCTGTCATTTCACCAATACATGTTTACATCATTGCACTAATTGCTAGCATAAATCAACACTTCATACCCTGTTTCATACCTTTTTCTAGCTTTATTTTTCTTTCCCTACCATTTACCATAACCTTTACCCACATCTCATAACAATTCTTTAATGCAGCAACTATTTTTCTCCTAAGGCTCTTATTCATGTAAAATATCCAACATTGCCTCATGACCAGCTGAGTAACATGCTTTTGAGTCCTCACATGTAACCTACTTTACATCTTTATTCTCCCCTAAAATGGCATCAACACTTATTTTATTAATACTAAAATTTCATTCACTTCTCTTTCTTTTCTCCATATACCTGTTTCCTTTGCCCATCAACCAAAACTGTCCTCATTCTTTTTTTTTTTTTTGCATTATTGTCTTAAAGAATTTATGATCATTACTCCCCAATGTTATTATTCCCCAGCGTTGTTAACCCAGCCACTGGGGATACACAAGCCAGTGCATTTCTTCGTGCCAGTCCCAAGCCTGGATAAATGGGGAGGGTTGCATCAGAAAGGGCATCCGATGTAAAACATTTGCCAAATGAGATATGCGGAAAACAATACAGATTTACATACTGGATCGATCGAGGCCCGTGTTAACAATGACCGCCACCAGTATTGTTAGCTAGCAGGTTGCTGGCGGAAATTGGGCTACTGTTGGCCGAAGGAGGAAAAAGAGAAGAGGAGAGGGAAGGCATGCCTGAAGGCAGGAAGAGAGGAGAAAGGTTAGGAGTGTGGTAGTGAGGGTAGGAACTTTGAATGTTGGCAGCATGACTGGTATAGGGAGAGAGCTAGCTGATATGATGGACAGAAGGAAGGTTGATATAGTGTGTGTGTGTGTGTGCAAGAGACTGGTTGGAAGGGAAGTAAGGCCAGGTTTATTGGAAGTGGGTTCAAATTGTTCTATCATGGTATGGATGGGAGGAGAAATAGGGTAGTGGTTATCCTGAAGGAACAGTATGCCGAAACTGTTTTGGAGGTGAAAAGAGTGTCAGATAGAGTGATGTTTATGAAGCTGGAAATTGATGGTGTAATGATGAATGTTGTTAGTGCATATGCTCCACAAGTTGGGTGTGCGATGGAAGAGAAAGAAAAATTTTGGAGTGAGTTGGATGAAGTGGTGATGACTGTACCTAAGGATGAGAGAGTGGTGATCGGAGCAGATTTCAAAGGGCATGTTGGTGAAGGGAACAAAAAAGATAAGGAAGTGATGGGTAGGTATTGTGTTAAGAAAAGGAATGCAGAAGGTCAGATGGTAGTGGATTTTGCAAAAAGGATGGACATGGCTGTGGTGAATACGTATTTTAACAAGAGGGAGGAGCAAAGGGTGACATACAAGAGTGGAGGGCGATGCACACAGGTGGATTATATCCTATGCAGAAGGGCATGTTTGAAGGAGATTGGAGACTGTAAAGTGGTGACGGGGGAAAGTGTAGTTAGGCAGCATAGAATGGTGGTCTGAAGAATGACATTGGTGATCAAGAAGAGGAGGAGGAGTGTGAGGGCAGCACCAAGGATCAAATGGTGGAAATTGAAAAAGGGTGTTTATGAGGTGGAGATCAGAAAAGAGTGAAGACAGGCACTGGATGGCAGTGAAGAGTTACCAAACAGCTGGGTAACTACAGCAGAGCTAGTAAGGGAGACTGCTAGAAAGGTGCTTGGTGTGACATCTGGACAGAGGGAGGAGGACAAGGAGACCGGGTGGTGGAATGAGGAAGTACAGGAGAGTATACAGAGAAAGAGGCTGGTGAAGAAGCAGTGGGTTTGTCAGAGAGATGAAGAAAGTAGACAGAAGTATAAGGAGATGAGGTGCATGGCAAAGAGAGAGGTGGCAAAGGCTAAGGATAAGGCATATGAGGAGTTGTATGAAAGGTTGGACACTAAGGAAGGAGAAAAGGACATGTACCGATTGGCTAGACAGAGGGACAGAGCTAGGAAAGATGTACAGCAGGTAAGGGTGATAAAGGATAATGAGAGAAAGGTACTCACAAGTGAGGAGAGTGTGTTGAACAGATGGAATGAGTACTTTGAGGAGCTGATGAATTAAGAGAATGAGAGAGAGAGAAGGTTGGATGATGTGGGGATAGTGAATCAGGAAGTGCAATGGATTAGCAAGGAGGAAGTAAGGATAGCTGTGAAGAGGATGATGAATGGAAAGGCTGTTGGTCCAGATGACATACCTGTGGATGCTTGGAGATGTTTAGGAGAAATGGCAGTGGAATTTTTAACCAGATTGTTTAATGAAATCTTTTAAAGTGAGAGGATGCCTGAGGAGTGGAGAAAAAGTGTTTTTTTACCAATTTTTAAGAATAAGGGTGATCTGCAGAGCTGTAGTAACTACAGAGGGATAAAACTGATCAGTCACAGCATGAAATTATGGGAAAGAGTAGTAGAAGCTAGGTTAAGAAGGGAGGTGATGATTAGTGATCAGCAGTATGGCTTCATGCCAGGAAAGAGCACTACAGATGTGATGTTTGTTCTGAGAGTGTTGATGGAGAAGTATAGAGAAGGTCAGAAGGAGATTGTGTCTTTGTGGACTTAGAGAAAGCATATGACAGGATGCCTAGAGAGAAGTTGTGGTACTGTATGAGGAAGTCGGGAGTGGCAGAGAAGTATGTAAGAGTGGTACATGATATGTACAAGGGCAGTGTGACAGCGGTGAGATCTGCAGTGGGAGTGACAGATGCATTTATGGTGGATGTGGGATTACATCAAGGATCAGCTCTGAGCCCTTTCTTATTTGCAGTGGTGATTGACAGATAGACAGACAAGATTAGACAGGAGTCCCAGTGGACTATGATGTTTGCAGATGACATTGTGATATGTAGTGACAGTAAGAAACAAGTTGAGGAGACCCTGGAGAGGTGGAGATATGCTCTAGAGAGGAGAGGAATAAAGGTCAGTAGGACTAAGACAGAATATATGTGTGTGAATGAGAGGGAGGATAGAGGAATGGTGAGGATGCAGTGAGTAGAGTTGGTGAAGGTGGATGAGTTTAAATACTTGGGATCAACAGTTCAGAGTAATGGCGAGTGTGGAAAAAAGGTGAAGAAGACAGTACAGGCCAGGTGGAGTGGGTGGAGAAGATGTGTCAGGAGTGATTTGTGACAGATGAGTACCAGTAAGAGTGAAAGGGAAGGTCTACAAGAGGGTAGTGAGACCAGCTATGTTATATGGGTTGGAGACAGTGCCATTGACAAAAATGTAGGAGTCAGAACTGGATGTGACAGAGTTAAAGATGTTAAGATTTGCACTGGGTGTGACGAGGGTAGACAGGATTAGGAATAAGTATATTAGAGGGTCAGCCCAGGTTGGACGGCTTGGAGACAAAGCCAGAGAGGTGAGATTGCATTGGTTTGAACATGTGCTGAGGAGGGATGCTGGGTATATTGGGAAAAGGATGTTAAGGATGAAGCTGCCTGGTAAGAGGAAAAGAGGAAGGCCTAAGATAAGGTTTATGGATGTGGTGATAGAGGACATGCAGGTGGTTGGTGTGACAGAGCAAGATGCAGAGGACAGGAGAAAATGGAAACAGTTGATCTGCTGTGGTGACCCCTAATGGGAACAGCTGAAGGAAAAAGAAAAGATTCCCCAATGTTATTAGCCTACAATTCTTTATATTTTTATGTTTCTCCATATAAATTGAATAACCCTAGTACATATATTTTAACCTTCTATCATTTCCTGTATCAGTTCATTGAACAATTCCACAAATACTTCTTTTTCCCTGGTACCCATCCCCTAATGACATTTATAACTTAACCCAACCATGCCCGATGCTATTATTCCTTCCCTTCTTTTATAACCTCTTTCAATTATTTAATTCAGTTCTCTCTGCTAATTTACAATTTGCTCTATCCAACATTGCTTTCACTTCCCACCTCCTTATTCTTCTTCTATATTATACATTTTTTTTCTACTGTCCCCATAATTTTGTCTTGTTTATGCATAATTTATTTTCTACTTCTCTTAGTCTGTTACTTTATTCTTTAATTTCTTCATAAAAAGTCCTTCACAATGCTTTCATATTCCATGATACCTCTGTTTCTGCCCTTCTATCTATTTCCAGAAAAAAAAGAAAACAAAAAAGAAAGAAAAAAAATATATATATATAATATGTTCTTTCCATAATCAAGTATATTCTTCTTTCTGTCCTTCCTTTTCACCTACAACCCCTGTTAATCATTTTATTCCTTTACCTTCTTTGATGATTTCTTCACAGTCACCTAACCCAGCCCATAATGATCTATGATCTGAAAAATCCTCTTCCTCTACCCCACCTGCCACTTCCTTCATGTCACCTGAATACATAACATACCCCCGGATTTACTAATCTTCTGTGCAGGACTAGCTTAGTACTGCACAGAAGCGGCCATTTAGGAGCAGGATGGCAGCGTGGCATGCATATTAATGAAGGCACGCTGCCTGAGCTCCTAATCTTACATGGAGCATGTAAGAGTGCAGGGGTGTGTCTGAGAGCAGAGCTCTCAGAATATACATGCCCCCGCAATGCAGAACAGCAGAAGGGAGTAAGAAATGAGTGAGACCGCTCATAGGTGTCCACATATCGCCACCAGCAGTCCCCCTTGTGTACAACAGCAACAGTATATATAAATAAAATGAAGAAACCCTTTTATTTTTATTTAAAAATCAGATTACAACTAACTGTAGGTGCGTGAGTGTGCCCAACGCTTAGCTACGGTTAATACAGATTAAATGGCTGAAGAGGATAACAAGGAATGTATATGCAAATGTAGCAGCATAGCAATAGTGTAGTGGACAGAGCATTTGCCTTATGGCAGGCAGTCCTGGTTCAAGTCCCCCTGCAGCACATTCAATTTTCCATGGCAAAGCACATTATGAGTAATATTTATGTTGCATAACCCACTAAATAACATATAGTTATGAACTGGAGTACTGCCATAAATGCACATGTAAGGTGTCAGTGTCATAATGAATAAGGCACTAGTAAACAGGTTTAAGCTCAAATAAGCAGTAGTAAGCATATTTAAGCACTAGTAAGTGGGCTTAAGCCTGTTTGCATGGTGGTAAGCAATGCCTACACTGGCTAAGCAATTCTGAAGCTAACTCTCTGTAACGGCAGGTTAGCAGTGCTTACTGTTGCGCAAACCCACTTACAACTACTCAAAAGTGCCTTAATCACTCTTGTATCCAATGGCCCTTGTTCTGCCCATCAACAAAATAAACAGCCATGCAGGTCTCGAACCCAGGACCCTACACTCTATAGTCACAGCAGTTAACCACCAAGCCATTACAGAAATACAGATGAATGAGGTAGCAGCAAACAAGTCCTCACCATAGTATAACCAAACTGAACCTGTGAAAGGAATCACTGTACAGTCATATGTTCCATAATCCACTATATAACATAAATATGTGAACTGGAGTACAGCAGTAAACCCAGGAGTGAGGTGTAATTGTAATAGAGTGTTGAAGTCCCCAATAAAACACAAGGACCCCACAGAGTGTACATACACATTAATCATGGATAAAAGGCATACATATAAGGTGTAATGATTAATAACTCAATGCCAAAAAGGCATTATAATGCAAAGTCTAATGTAAGCAATGCTAAGCATTGCACAGGCCAGCTTAGGAGGTGTGAGCACTGTGTAGCTCAGCTAATTCATTGTGCCCACTGGTATACCCCTTTAAGCAATGCCAACCCTAGGTAAGCCGGTTTGCCTATAGCTTAGCCTTTTCAAAACCGGCCATTCATGGAAAAGTGTGGGAAATTGAACCTACTTAAACCCAAGAGGCGGGAATAAATCTCATAACTGGTTGTAGCTTCCCCTTGCAGGCACTATGGCAATAAGGGGGGAAGGTGTGCACTTCCGGGTGCAGCAGGAGTCCAAGGTCATCGCAGGACTCCTAGTTAAAGACCATGCTCAGAGACTGCTGCAGGGCCAGTACCAGGGCTCCCAATATAAGGCAGAGGCCTAGGACCATCTCACCCATGACCTCACCAGTGCCACTGGCATACCCCGAACTGGTGAGCAGGTCAGGCACCACTATGCCAACCTGAAGTGGTGAAGGAGGGACCTCTTGGAGGAGTGGCTCCAAGAGGTTAGAGCGTTAAGGGATGTTCCAGCTGTGTGTATCACACTAGTATGTGTGTAATAATTGCCAGCTCAGGTATATCATGGATAGGTATGGCTAAATATTCCTCTTAAGTCCCCCACAGCTGCCATGGAGTGGGTCGCAAACCAGGAGGCCCACATCAGTCACCTGGCAAGGTTGTGATGTGAGGCAGGTCAATAATTCTCATGCATTTACTGTCATAGGAAATAAAAATAAAAGTAGTAGTAAATGAATTGATTGTATAAAACCTGTATTGTTCAAGGCAAGTACTGCATATACTAGAGAATATGTCAGGAAGAGTCTCATATTGTTTGTAAGTCAATAAAAGTGTAATAGCCTGACAAAACAGGTTTAACTGCTGACTGCATGTCTATATCCTGGTATCATACGGTAATGTAGATATGCAATCATGTCATAGTACTGTAGTATTAAGCACTGTTACCCACAATGTGCACCATAAATTGAATGTGTAGGAATGCCTGTATGTGACAGGTGTAATCCCCAGAGGCCATTTAGTACAACTTTGCGACACATAGACAGTATAAAGGGAACATTCAGACAACAAAAACTGAATAGCACATGCAACTGAGATGTGAACTGTTGTTTTTTAGCACACACAGCCATGGTTTGAATCCTGCCAGTGGTAGTAGTCTGCATACAGAATCATACCCCACAACTATACAGATATGTCCAGAATGTCAATTAAAGTGGCCCATATCTGTTGCCTATCAACCTGTCCCCCTGGGAAATCAGTGGGATGATCCCAGACGTATAGGCAGCAAACAGGAAATACGACTGATTGACACACAGCTATAAAAACAAAGGTAGCATACAAGCAACTCCCTAATACCGTATATGACTAACAAGCCACGTATGTCCCATTTACACCCCAACTTGTCAAGCTGTAGTCAGAGTGTGTACAGTAACAGAGTGAGATGTATGTGCATAATAGTAATGTGGGATCTGGTATTGTGTGTGGGAACATTCAGGTAGTGCTAATAAACATTCCTCCCACAGGTCTGTCAGATGCCAACACTGTGGCCAGAAATACAAGAATGATATGCAGTTGCTCTGAATAATGAGGTATTACACATCACTGTCGCCCACACTGTCCTACAACATATAATGTCCTAGGAAATCTGTATATGACTGTTGTAATACAAGGTCAGAATTCAAAAGCACAGGGGATTAATAAGACAGAAAGCAGATTGGAGATATACAACAATATCTATATAGCAGACATAACTGTGATGGACAGTGTTTAAGTTGTAGCAGACACAGCCATGGTCTGAATCCTGAGAGTGGAATTAGACTGCATACAGTTTCATACTCCACAACTGTACAGATGAGGCCAGAATGTCCAGTGTATATTCCCACATCTGCTGCCTGTCCCCCTGGTAAGTCTGTGGGATGATCCCAGATGTTTAGCAAGAAAACAGGGAATACAAGTGATTGTCAAACATTATGAGAACACAGCTGTCATTGTAGCAACCCCCCCCTCCAAACTGTTAGGAGAGTAATATTTCAAGTATGTCCTATCTACACTCCCATGTTGTCAAGCTGTGACCACAGTGTGTACAGTAACAGAGGGAAATGTATGTGCATAATATTGTGTAATCCTGAACTTTGTGTGGCAACAGTCAGGTAGTGCTAACAAACATTGCTCCCACAGGTACGTTGGATATGAACACTGTGCTGAGAAATACAGACCATCATAACCTGTACTGGTACTGTTCACTCTAGTATTGTAGGGAATTGTGAGTATTGCAGTTTCTCTGAATAATAAAGTATCACTGGTCACTGTCACCCACACTGTGCTACATAATATAACTGTATAGGAAAGCATGTATATGTGTGTGTCAGGTCACTAATGGTGGAAGAGGGCAATATTCTAGATATGTCCCGGCAAACCGGCATGTGGTCAACACATGGCCAGAATATGTGCAGAAAGAGTTGGATAGCTATGTGCAAAACAACAACCCAAAATCCGGGAGTATGTGTAGAAACAGTTAGTTAGTGTTAACAAACATTCCCTCCACAGGTATAACAGGTAAGAGGTGCATACTGCAGGTAAAACCGGTTCATGTGTAATGATGACGACAGCCATATCACTGACCAAACTAAGGTTATAGGGTAGTGTAGTAAGACTTGTAAGGTACAGATAACAGCACTGACTAGGAAAGAAATGTGGACTACAGGAATATACTAGTTGTTAATTGACATCTTTCTACCCCCACCATATCTCCAACAATAATCAGCATACCCACCCTAACTGGTATGTAATGACTCTGATAATGTCCATTTGTTTGATAAATATTTTCATGGTTTCTATGCATGTGCTATATTGAATTATTCCAACATTGTTGGCATGGTGCCATCAATGTACCTGCATGCTGTTCTTATTACCACTGTGGTCCCATATATGCATGTGTTCTGTTTGCTATGCAACTGTTCCATATCTGGTGTCTGGGTTAATGGGAATATCTATGCATGCTGTTATACCTAACCCTGGAATGTGTTGACTATTACTAACCCACAAATGATGATGAAATCTAAACTATAGCACGCTTGGGAAGGCGGTCCCAGCGGACCCATTAGTCCCACCTCAGCTGGCCGTGGCACCAGGCACCAGCATGTTTGGGGTCCAACCCAGGACATCCCTGTGCATTGGTCCTGCACCACCTTCGGGTGGAACCGCCTCAGGTGATGGGGCTCATCCCCCCCCCCCGGGAGTGGGCATGGACAGGCACCTCTCACTCATCGCCAGGTCAGGGTCATGGTGTGTAGAGCAATCAATGAGTAGTTTGGTGATGTTCTACACCAGCTCGAGGGCCGCGTGTCATGATTAGATAGTCAGCCTGGCTCTGCGACTCACCCCCAGCACAGCCACATTCGGGGCTGTGAAGGTGCAGTGGTGAATGCCCATGGGTGGGGACCTCAGTCCCACTGTTACCACTAGGAGGCTTGTAGGCTTCCGATATCCCAACACCCCTCCCATCAAGGTGTTTACCCCCACGTGTCATATACTGCCCCTGTATGCATCTTGCTTGTCTTGTCTGTTAACCTACCCAACCTACCTTCCCAAATATACCTACTACCCCTCCCCAACATCCCGCTCTCACTTGAAAAAAAAAAAGGGCAATCTGTTCCCACAAAAAAATCTCACCCCATACATAGCTGTCCATTTCACACACGTGTCCACTGGACACATGTAATCTGGTCTACTTGGCATCACAACTTATTACTGTTGTCCTCACACCTCTCCCAGGGGTTTGAGTGCCCAAATCTACCTCCAAATTCAGTGCATATTCACAGCTGTTGCTGTAGAAGAAATGGGCAGCTATGGACCTTCCCTAAACCCTTTCTGCACATCCCTGGCTATTTTCCCTACTGTCTTTCCCTCTTTGTGCCCCTTTTTTCACCACTTTCCTATTAACCCCTTTTTCTTTTCTTTTAAAGAAATTAGCGCAGGGGGAAGCGGCAGTAAGAACATTTAAGCAGCAGTAAGTGGGTTTAAGCCTGTTTGCACAGGGGGTAAGCAAAGCCTACACAGGTTAAGCAATTTAGAAGCTGTGTATAAGACACTGTAACCGGACGTTAGCAGTGCTTACCTCTGTGCAAACCTGCGCAAACCAACTTACAACTGCTTTAAAGTGCCTTCATCACTCTGTGTCCAATGGCCTGTGTCCTGCCCAGTAACAAAATAAACAGCCTCTGTAAGGCTCGAACCCAGGACCCTGCACACCATAGAGGATGTGACAGACCACAAAGCCATGCCAGATACACATAACTCTAATGTTTTCAAAAACATATCATCCAGCGCAGTTATGCAACAGTACAGAGAATGTATTCCAACATTTTGATGTATGTGTGTGCGTAAATATATTAATATCTAAACAGATACAGCATATCTATATATGTAGATATATATATATATATATAGACGTAGATATATATATATATATATATATATATATATATATATATATATATAAATATATAGATAGATAGATATAATTTTTTTTTTAGAAATATATACATATATATAAATATATATGAACATATATATATATATATGCAAATGCCTACATGGACACATATATATGTCTACACCTATATGTCCACATATACACAGCAAGTTACATATATGCATGCAGATATATATCTATGCAGGTATATATGGATGAGTCTATATTACGAAAGCGAAAAACCCTATGTGTGAATACCAAAACATCGACCCCTATACCGTGAACCATGAAAATCCCGAACGCACTAAACAGCGAAAAAAAAAATCAAACTGTCATAGTCGGCCAATCCCACCACTATCTATATACTACCTACCCAAATAAAATAAGTAAACCACATACATACACTAACCAAACCCTACTTCTAACCTAAAGTAAAGCACAAAACCCTAATTCTAACCTTACACTAAACCCCACATACACAACTAACTATTCACTATCCTTAACCCCTCCCTAACCCTAAGGTCCATAACTACCACACACGTCCCCTACAGATATACACCCAAACAAAACAAATAATCCACATACATACATTTAACAAAACCCTACCTCCAACACTACTAAACCCCACATACAAAACTATCTATGCACTATCCTTAACCCCTCCCTAGCACTAAGGTCCATAACTACTGCACACATCCCCTACGAAAATATACACAAACAAAATAAATGACCTACATACATACATTTAACAAAACCCTGCCTCTAACCCTACACTAACTCTAACATACATTACTTATCTAAGCACTTGCCTTAACCCGCACCCTATCCTAAACTCTGTAACTATCCAACACTTACCTTATGCAGCTAATCCACAGATGGGCCAACCATGGAAATTCGATATTTCCATTTTTGCGGTTTTCGACATTCGCTCTAAGTCCACTTCATGCTATACGGTTCGAAGTTTACATATTCGCGTAAACGTCTTTTCGCTTTCCTAATATAGACCCATATACGGACATAGTTATATATATGTAAGCAGATATATATATATATATATATATATATATATATATATATATATATATATATATATATATATATAGGTATATATGGCCATACATCTGTAGATAGCAATGGTAGATTAACTAAAACATATATGTCTACATGTACCGTTAATGGGGTTGGGAGGCCCCAAACAATATACGTCTTGTACGTATAGGTATACCCCCAACAGCCAAACATGTCTGCCCTGCAATACACTACCAGGTGTTGCAGATCCCATAACCAGGACCTGACACAACATGGACACAAGATGTTAGCAGTACTACATCCCACCAGTATGATGTCAGGCTGGTATTGGTAACATATCATGCAGTACAGTCTGGCTCCCATAGGAAATGTAAAATGTGGGAGCTATCAATATTCCTAACTTGTGCAGTCCTTATTAATATACCTGCTGCATCACATATGTTGTTTTATCATAATGTGCACATAGCAGATACATACAGTGAGATACATGTGGGTATACACAACCGTGACGTTAACTCATGACAGGAATATGGTTGTATACTTATAATAGGTCTATATATGTCTACATGTACATACACATGTATATTCATACATATGTCTGTATACACATTTGTATACTGCTACATATATATGGCCATGTGTACATATCTTTGTATGTGTGTATATATATATATATATATATATATATATATATAGGTATATGTATATATAGATATATGTGTATATAGCTATATATGTACGCACATCCTATGTGTACAGATATGCCTAGTTATGTTGGTATACATGTAGATATCTATAACTATATGAGCATACATATCTTTTCTGATATACCTACTACTGTCAATATATCTGTAGATATCCATACGTATATGTGCATATGTATCACTATCTGTATATGTGTAGACATATACTGCTCTGTATGTGTATATATCTGGGTGTGTATATGTATATCTATGTACATAAACATACCCATCCATATATATGTTGATATGTATATGTGTAATTATATATATAGATATCTGGATAACTATATGTACATATATTTTCACCATATGTCCTAAACATGGAGTGTAGCCCTACCTCAGCCCCTATAGTCCCAACTTCATAGTGCAAGGGGATGTCAGGTATGTATAGCAGGTATATTAGTAGACCATTGCTACTGTATTAGGGATTGTCTTCACAGACATGGTGTGTGTGGGAGGTCACATCTGCTTTTCACATGTGCGCCATTGGCTACTGACAGACATCCCAACGACATCATAGTACAGTACCACTGCTAGCACTTAATGCTCCTGTGGACTACAGCAGAGATATTGGCCAATATATGTGGACATTCTGACACGCTCTGTACAGTCCAAAGAACCCTTTAGTGCAAAACATTTGGACCAAGCCTGACAATATGGATGTTAACAGCCATGTAGATGGATAAAACACATAACGACTGGTATACATTTGCCCCCATAGGTTATGCATTCACACACCCCTGTCTGTCCTGACACATAATTGCTGGTACATGTCATGGCCACATACAACCCACTAAATATTGACATACATCTGTACAGCATCCCACTGCTCTGTCTGACATACATGACTGTTAAGGTAGGCCCGGTAGCAGTACATCTGGCAAGTATCTGGACATGACATCTCACTGGGTAAGTACACTAAGCTGCTAGCATGTAACAAAGCACTGTGCAGGCTACAGGCAGATTGGCTCAACACTGGACTACATCTCCTATGGGGGAATGCACATGTACCTGCATATATAGCAGGCTCTACAGGCATGTCACAACACAGGGTAAGATACACCTGTGTGAAAGTGCATAACCACAACCAGTTTGAACACAGCAATAGCCACATATGGTAAGCTAGCATAATATTACAGTATATGGACTATCTGTTCAACATCATCCTCATATGTGCCAGTCACAAACTAACCCTACATATACTGGGTCACTACACTGTGTGGTCTGATGCCTGTCTGTGGTATGGGGCATGTGTGTGTATGGCCCTACAAACATGTAAGCCAATACGGTAACATACAGTGGAGCAGCATATAACATCAGATAGGATGGGACCTAGAACAATGACATCTACCACAGTCTGTACACAGGCCAAAGTACATATTAACAATACACACACTGTCGACATTCACCATAAGTACACAGACCTCAGTACTGTACAAACAACCACAGAATGTCCAGGTTATGTCATCAAATATAAACCCTACTGTACATAACATGTGTAGCAGTCTGATGTATCACTGGCTTATCAGATATAATGACACTAATTATGGTGTACAGTACATATGCACCTCTTAATGCATGACATATGTACAAAGGTTGACGGAGTTGTGGCTGGATGCACATACACAGGGCCAATATTGACATGTTTCTTTTATAACCGCATACATTTACTGTTGTAACAGTGTTTGTTGCAACATATGTCTTTTGAGGGATAAGAAGTCAATAACTATCATGGCTTTCACCATCTACATTTTGCAATCATCACACTACCTTCTGCAGTTCACAGATAGATGCTCTGTGGGTAACACATGAAACAAAAGGCACCATACTCTGCCCAGTCTGCAGATGACCCTACAGATGGAGATTCCTTATAAACATAGAACTGACATGGCAGGTATTAAAACATGTAGGACAGCCATATCCACACACACACACACACACACACACACACACACACACACGCACACACACACACACACACACACAAACACACTGTTAGACCGACATTACTCCAAATGTATTATAGTAGCACTTACAATCTGTAGTCACATCAGGCACATCCCCTCCTGTGTGTTGCCCTGTTTCCACAGTGTATATTGTTAGAGGTAACTCCCCAATCCATCTCAAATGTTGTTTGCCAAACAACAGATCGAGTTCCTGCTCACAGTGAATGAAAAGGTTCAACACCAACATGATTTCCCTAGATATTGGAGTGTGTTTCCATGCAATTGGCTTTGGGAATGTTACCACAGCTGTTTCACATGCAATCAGCTAGGGGAGGGCTGCAATTCATGCAGAGGCCATCAGTTGATCATGAGCATCACTTAAAATACACATGCTGCTGCCTAAGCAAAGCAGGTGTAGGTCTCCACATCCACCAGAGAGGGAGTGAGAGAGGCAGACAGAGGCAAAGACAAGTCAGGGAGGGGTGGGAGAGTAAAACTTAAGCATGTTTGTGTCACACACCTACCAGCACAGGGTATCAAACCCCTGATGACTATGTAGTGCTATTACATTTCTATGCAGTTATTGGATGCACCACGTAGGTTACATATTTCGGAGACCTCATAACGTATATGTGATGGTGAGTGACATCTGCAACAGGGATATGGTAGCTATACAGCAATTGTGGTACACGTGCGTGTCCGCATGAACAGGTGCCAACGTCAGCACAGCCACATTCTCACAGGGACACAGACACATTGACACACTTGGCAGGGCCAGGAATACAACCCATCACTAGTGAGATTGCCACAACACATTACTGTGCAGGTATCACATGCACCACAGGTTTCATATGGAGGTTATATGGGCAAAGGGTATGGGGAGGTGTCTGACATCAGACAGCATGCTTCAGTATGCCAATGGGGGTTGTAGTGAGTGTAAATGTGAACATATGCATCATACAATACACACACACACACACACACACACACAGACACACAGGGTGCCAGTACTGACATGAACGGGTACATTGATTCACGGGTGTGTAATGGTCAACTGTGCCAGATGGCTATACAAGGCTAGGTGATGGGTACACCTTGGCATCGGAGCACATGACAATGGTCTGCATTGTGGCTCAGGGGTGTAGTTTCTGGATTTGCCTACTCAAGTGGGTATTGTATTCACCATCCAGTAACTTGGGTGACTATTGTATGTGACTAATTCTATGCATTGCTTGGCATGTATGTGTTCCTTAGTCCATGGATGGTGTCTGTGATGCGCAGACCTCCCACATGCATGTACAGTGACATGTGGAACTGTACCTGGGGTGTCTGGCCCATGTTGTGTACACAGATTATCATCAGATGTGCCAGTCCTGGCCTCATGTGGTGAGAACTAGTAATGGACAGCAGGTTTACCTTGCTTCTACATTGATAGCATGCTAATGGCATTCTTTGGTGTCAATGGCATCTGTCCACACAGGGCATGTTTTCAGGCATGGTATGTCCTTTGTGGGTCACGTTTGATGGCACAACAGGTGTTGCAAGTGTCCAATGGGGAACATGGGGAAGGTGCACTGTCTGCATGTACATGCCTTTTGGACAGATGGACAGGGTGCCATGCCCTCTGTAGGCCACTGCAATCACTCCATAGTTACTATCAGTGGGCAATATGCAGTGTACTACCAACATAGTGGCTGTTGTCTAGGCAAGTGTGTGTGTGTGTGTGTGTGTGTGTGTGTGTGTGTGTGTGTGTGTGTGTGTGTGTGTGTGTGTGTGTGTGTGTATGGGACATGGATTGAGAGTGTTCTCTGGCTAATACTAGGGTTGCTAACTTTGTTTGCCTGGCCTTGATGTCACATGCACACCAGCCTCTCAGCTATTTCACATCAGTTATCCCTGTATGGTGGACATTGTTATATATACTAGGGCCACAATATAAGAAATTTGCAAACCCGGTCCACATTGGGCCCAAATGTTACACACTCAAAACCACCTCCACACAAGGTATGAGTTACAAACACACACACACACACACACACACACACACACACACACACACACACACACACACACACACACACATGTCACGTCTGGGATTATAACTCCCACTAACTAGTTTATTACACTACAGCAGTACGCAGTTATAGTATGTGCCATGGAGATTACTGAAGTATTCCTTCCCCAAAGGTGTATTTCACATTGGATGACATCAGCAGGATTCCCAAGTAGGGCATTCAATTATAGTGAGTGTGGCTAGGCTAAAGTGCACTGCTCCCTACACAGATACTGAAACACACACAAAACATCCACAACCGACATGTGTGGGTATAGAACCCCTAACAGAGGTCTATATCACACTACAGCATGAAGCTGTTATAGGATGCAACATGGGGGCAACTCCTTCCCCATAGGTGTATTTCACACTGGGATCAGCAGGATTACCAAAGTAAGGCATTCGAATTGTAATGATTGTGGCTAGGCTAAAATGCATTGCTCCCTACACAGACATTGAAACACACAAAACATCCACAACCAACATGTGTGGGTATAGAACTCCTAACAGAGGTCTATAACACACTACAGCATGAAGCTGTTATAGGATGCACCACGGGGATTACTGGAGAACTCATTTCCCAAAGGTGTATTTCACATTGAATGACATCAGCAGGATTGGCAAAGTAGGGCATTCAAATTGTACTGTGTGTGGCTAGGCTAACATGCATTGCTTCCTACACAGACATTGGAATACACACAAAACACCCACAGCTGACATGTGTGGGTATAAAACCCCTAACAGAGGTCTATATTACACTACAGCAGGAAGCTGTTATAGGATGCACCACAGGGATTACTGGAGAATTCCTTCCCCAAAGGTGTATTTCACAGTGAATGGCATCAGCAGGATTGTCAAATTAGGGCATTTGAAGTATATTGAGTGTGACTAGCCAAAAATGCATTGCTACCTACGCAGACATTGAAACACACACATAACATCCAGAACTACCAGAGTTCTATATCACACATCCGCAGTATTCAGTTATGGCCTGTGCTATGGAGATTACAGGGTTACATCCTTCCCAGAGGTGTATTTCTAGGTGGATGACATCAGCAGCCTTACTAAAGTAGAGCATTTGAATTGTATGTAGTGTGACTACCCTAACTAGCATTGCTCTCTACACAGACAGACACACATATGCACACACTTGCCATGTCTGTGATTATAACTCCTACCTAACTAATTTATCACGCTATAGCAGTACACAGTTATAGGACACGCTATGGAGATTATTGGGCTACAGCCATCCCAGAGGT
This sequence comes from Protopterus annectens, assembly GCF_019279795.1. Classification (NCBI taxonomy): domain Eukaryota; kingdom Metazoa; phylum Chordata; order Ceratodontiformes; family Protopteridae; genus Protopterus; species Protopterus annectens. The sequence goes on along the minus strand of NC_056745.1, from coordinate 1,533,541,453 downwards.
GTATTTCTAGGTGGATGACATCAGCAGCCTTACCAAAGTAGAGCATTTGAATTGCATGGAGTGTGACTACCCTAAAAAGCATTTCTGTCTGCACAGACACACACACACTTGCCAAGTCTGGGATTAGAACTCCAACCTAACTAATTAATCACACTATAGCAGTATGCAGTTAGGGTACGCGCTACAGAGATTACTGGGCTACCCTGAAAATCATTGCTCTCTATGCAGACAGACACACACACACAATTGCCAAGTCTGGGATTAGAACTCCTACCAATTTTATCACACTACAGCAGTGTACAGTTACGGCATGCACTACGGAGATTACTGGGTTACAACCTTCCCAGAGATGTATTTCTAGGTGGATGACATCAGAAGCCTTACCAAAATAGAGCATTTCAATTGTAGGGAGTGTGACTACCCTAAAAAGCATAGCTATCTACACAGACAGAGACAGACAGACACACACACACACACACACAGTTGCCAAGTCTGGGACTAGACCTCCTACCTAACCATTTTATCACACTACAGCAGTATGCAGATATGGCACATGCTAAGGGGATTACAACTTTCCCAGAGATGTATTTCTAGGTGGATGACATCAGCAGCCTTACCAAAGTAGAGCATTTCAGTTGTAGGGAGTGTGTCTACCATAAAAAGCAATGCTCTCTACACAGACAGACACACACACACAGTTGCCATGTCTGGGATTTGAACTCCTACCTAACTAGTTTGTCACACTACAGCAGTATGCAGTTATGAGACGCACCATGGAGATTACTGGGATATGATTCTTCCAAAGGTGTATTTCACAGTGGATGACCTCAGCAGTCTTGTCATAGTAGGGCTATGGAGAGGGCTGTGTGTGGTCATGGGCCATAACCCATTCATCTTGAGGTTGACATGCCACATGTGGGCACACACAGGGTCATATTTCACAGGTACTTGTATACAGCTGCTAGATGACTACTTCCTTGTACAGTCATGTTGCATAGCTAGCACATGCACCCCATAGTCTATAATGCTGACAGATACTGGTGGCTAGTATCTGCAGTGAGTGACATCTAAACCTCATGTGGTTGGGGCCATTTGGCTGTGTGCTGGGTGGGACAGGCCTGGATGGCTCCTTGCCACAGTCACTTCCTTCCACACATCTATGTACATCTACCTCTGGCTTATTATAGTGTGTTGTCCTTACATATATGTCTGTATTCCTATCCACTGTGTGTGCAAGGCATGAGTGGTGCATATTGACAAGTGTCTGCACTAACAACTGCGACTGACAGATATGTCTGGTCCCCTGGTGTTTGCAGATATGGCCTTCATGTGTTTAAGTATGTGAGCATGCCCAGTATGCCCATCTGTATTTAATGTGTGGATCAAGTCCAGGTAGTTTATACTGCAGTGCTGTCCTTTGTGTTGTACACCTGCAGGTAGCATGCTGTTTCTGCAGGATATCCGTCGAGGATTTGGCATTGCTGTTACTACATTTCTGCATAGGATGGAGGGTTCATCTGACTATTTCTACATTGCTACACAGGACTGGGGGGGGTACACCTGACTGTTACTACATTTCTACGTAGGATGGGGGGCACACCTGACTATTTCTACATCTCTACACAGGATTGGGGGGCACACCTGTCTGTTATTACATTACTATGTAGGATGGGGGGGGACACCTGACACTTGTACATCGTTGCTATGACTGTACTGGTATGTCAGGTACTCCATTTCATTCTGTATTCTTACCTATCATGCTAACTAGAGGCATGCCAGTGTAGTACATATCTTAGCTTTGGTTCCCCCTACATATTAGCGTCTGACTTCCTACCCTTCAGAACTAACATCCCACTGCCTGACCTGCTTTAGTCTGTCTGTGTAGGCCTAGGGGGTGGTTAACCATAGCCATCATTCAGGGGCCATAGCACAGCCTCTGTTTGGGTTTGTCTTCACCTGTTCTGCTGGCTGAGACTGTTGGGGATGTGAACCGCCCTGACTGGCATGTGTGAGTCATATGGGCACACATGTCACCCAGCACTTTTCCTGCAGTGGGTTTTGTCACCCTGTGTAGTACTGGCTACTATGGTGACTCCAGTATGTGTTACAGAGATCATGGTGCCACTATGGGTGTCTACTTTCTGCTGCCATAACATTCAGCCACCCAATTCCCTTACATGCTCACATCCATACCATAGATACAGGTAACGACACAATCAACTCCATTTGGCAATTGGTAGATTGATTGACTTACCTTGAGGGTGTGCCAGAATTGTGGATGGAGCTGGAGGGCTGCCTATGTTGGATGCACATAGTACATTCCCTATACATGGTTAAGTATAGGTAGTGTCATGTTTTGCATCCCTTTTACTGTATGTGTGAGTCAGAAAGAGGTGTCATTCCCTGGGTCCTTACTGTGTCAGTGTATGTGCTATGCATTGTTTCTTTGCAGCAGCTTCAGCATACTGGGCATGCCTCCATCTGCCTACTGGCACAGGCTCAGGTCACTCCTCCTCCAAGTCACTCTGTGCCTGTGCAGGCCTTGGCATTGGTGGTGGACTGTGTGGCCCTGCCCCATGCTGTTCCTGCTGCAGCTGTTTCCACAGGATCATACTGTGTAGCATGGCACATACTATAACAATTTGTGTACATGTAGCTGGTGAGTACTGCAAGGCTCCACCGGATGTGTCCAGACATCAGAACCGTGACCTAAGCATCCCAAACATATGCTCTATTATAAGTCTGGTCTGTGCGTGTGCCTCATTATGGCGTTCTTGTTCAGGAGTGTGTGCATTTCTGATGGGTGTCATCAGCCATGGCTCCAGTGTGTAACCAGCATCCCCCACTAGGTGACCATAGGGGATGTCCCTATTGGCAAATCTCTGGTACAGCTGTGTCAGATGCCATATGTGGGAATCATGATAGCTTCCAGAGCAGCCAGCACACACATTCATTATAATGCCCTGGGCATCACAGACAGCCTGATAGTTGATGGAGAGGATGCCCCTGCGGTTGATGTAGGCCCTACCCTAATCACCGGGTGGTGCTTTGATGCATATGTGCGTGCAGTCTATAGCACCCACTACCTCAGGGTATTCTGCTATTTGGTGGAAGAGACGCATATTGTTGGCCAACACCTCACGGGTGTTGGGGAAACATATGTGCTCACTGGCACGTGCTGACATGGAATCCAGGAACTGGTGGAATACTCTGGATGCTGATGCCTGTGAGATCCCCATGATATCTCCAGTTGAGCTTTGGGAGGTACCTGTGGCTAGTATTCCAAAAACTACACATACCTTGGTATCCACTGGGATGGGTTCCCCTTGGTCAGTTTGGTGTGTCAGGTGTGGCCGGCACAGCTCAACAATTTGCTGTAGGAGGTCTCTGTCCACCCTATAGCGCTCCACTATCTCCAGTTCATATAGCCCCTGGTAGGTTATCCTAGGTCTATACACTCTTCTCCATCTCCTCACTGTGGGTTGATCGGCAGCGTTCACATCCTCACTACCCTCAGCCTCTTGCATGTTGTTCTATGTTGCCTGCTGCAGCTCCTCTCATTTTATAGCTTTGTTTGTTAAAATTTCCCCGCTTGTATATACCGGTAGTGTAGAGTGTGGGAAAAACCAGAGGGGTAGGTGTTTGCATAGTTTATAGTAGTGTTCTAGGCTGGGCTAGTCTGCTGCCTGTGTAATTGGCTGATTCTGATACATTTCACCTGCCAGCTATGCTGGCTTGATTACCTTCCTACTGCTATTTTGCCTTCCCATTGCCTTCCTGTTTAAGCCCAGAGGTGCACCGCACAGAGTGCTCAGATGTGCACAGTGATGCTATTTCCTGGTTTAACTTTTTTTTCTTCCTTTAAAACCCGGTGTGCGGCACGCACACCCACTTAGGCAATATAAAGAATGCTAGGCAGATTCAAACACCCCCCCCCCCTAGCTTAGCTGTGCTAAGCTAGGAGCAATCCTGAGCCACAGGGCTTCAATCCACTTACAGTATGCCTGACACCCCCCCCCCCCATGATGTCACCTAACTCCTAGGCTTGCTATTCCTACTCTTACACTGTTGGGACCTGACTAACATGCTGCGGAAAACAGGGATTCACTATCATTCCCCTCTTTTGCATAGGATTGCCGCCTGCTAATGCATAGTTACATGTCTCACACTGAGCCTCCCCCGTTAGCAACCACTACTCACTGGCCATGTTGTTTTCTGCCTGCCATTGACTTGCATGGCAGAATTGTGATTTTAGTTAGAATGCTTGATTTAGGTTTATTTTGTTATCCTCCTCGATCCCGTTTGCACACCACTGCCCTACGCTTAAACAGCTGAGATCGGTTATAAAAAAATAAAAGTTGATTTTCTTTTTTTTAGCATGTTTGCAATGCCAATGGCCTTATACTTAACCATTGCCATGCTTACTACATGATATGCAGCCTTTATTTGGAGCTGTCACAGGTCTGTTTTGGAGTTTGCAGAAAGGTACTCGGTTACTAACCTAGTACATTTCTGCAGATTGCACTAGTCCTGCACGGCAGGTTGCAAGCTTCCTGGAATGCAAAATCACCTCATTTGAATGGATTTGTGCAGGAGCACTCATGCATGCCCCTGCAAGCTGTTCCTGGATCGCACGGCAGACATATTGCCTGTTAGAGCTCCTGCACCGATCTTGCACGCCATGCAAGGCATAGAGAATCCTGGGGATAGTCTATTTCTGTTATAAAAATTCCCCTTTTGGATATACATTCTCTACTTTTTTCCAAACTTGAAATTTCACCATTCTATCACTTCTTCTACCACTTTTATGTCTTACATTATTTTTTTAACCTTACAGTTAAAGTCTTCAGTCATTACTATTCACATGTATATATCTATATATATATATATATATATATATATATATATATATATATATATGTGTGTGTGTGTGTGTGTGTGTGTGTGTGTGTATTAATGTGTGTAAGTGTGTATATGTGTAAGTTACAGTATTTTGTGGCCTCTCTCACCCAGTACATCCCCCATTGCCATAATTTGCAAGGCCTGGTGATGTCCCTCGCTGTAAAAGTAGCTTTGGACAAGTGCCACCCCATAACCTCCATGGTGCATGCGATAAATGTGTAACAATGTAGTAACAATAAATAGATAGGTAGGGGTTCTACTCTCACTCTTGGCAAATGTGTGTGAGAGAAGAGTATCTTGTGTGTTTGGTTGTGTGTGTGTGTGTGTGTGTGTGTGCGTGTGTGCGTGTGTGCGTGTGTGTGTGTGTGTGTGTGTGTGTGTGTGTGTGTGTGTGTGTGTGTGTGTGTGTGTGTGTGTGTGTGTGTGTGTGTGTGTGTGTCTGTGCATGATTGTCATCCATTGGATGGCCATGGATTCATGTTTATGCGATGGTACACACTGTACACATTCCTAAGTCTACTGGATGAGGTCTGATGTTCACATCAATCATAATAGTATTTGTAGATACTCTGCAGCCCTATAAGCCCTGTGCAACAGTATGGAATAGTATGTTACAAATAACAAGATAGGTTAGTCTGCTAATGTCAGTACTGGCAAGTGTGTGTGTGTGTGTGTGTGTGTGTGTGTGTGTGTGTGTGTGTGTGTGTGTGTGCGTGTGTGTGCGTGTGTGTGTGTGTGTGTACAGCAGTGTTTGGGAGTGTGTGCACTCATGTGTGACAGTAGTATGAAAACTGTCACACCAACTACACCACCCATTGCCATACCTTACAGGAGCATGTGATGTTAATCACTATACATGTATTTCAGAAACACAACACAAAAGGAGCTCTGTGCCCCCTGTGATAACTACCTAACACTGTGCCAGCAATAACTAGATGAGTGGGGGTGTCAAACCTAACACTGGCAATTGTGATCCTGTGTGTGTGTGTGTGTGTGTGTGTGTGTGTGTGTGTGTGTGTGTGTGTGTGTGTGTGTGCGTGTGAACAGTATTCTCTGTTTGTTGCATCAACACAATACCCTCTGTGTGTGTGGTATTCATAAACCTTTGGTATGTTCCACCCAGGACACTTACCATTGTCCACTGTACAGGAGCTGCTGACATCAGCCACCATGCACTTACCTTTATATACCCCTCGGCCCTATCAGCCTTTTGGAACGTGCAGTAACTGTTATACAGACCTGTTAATTGTGTACAGCTGTACACTGGTTATGACACAGTCAATGTGTTACCACACTGCCATACCATTTGTAGAAAAGGACTGCAGGACTACATCCTCCTGACAGACAGATGCCTAGAACACAAACATAATACATTATGGAGACCACAGTCAGTCAGTGTTAATAACAGCAACAATGCATCATGGCTGGACAACTACACACTCTGACGTGTAACCATTAAACATGCTGGCTGACAATGTTTTACACAGCATTGCATTTCTAAACTGTACTAAATTCACCCTGTGCATCAGAACCATGTTAGCATGTCCCTGCATTGATGGTATGGATGACAGGGATGTGGCACAGGTATCATCATATGCACAGGGTGTTGTGAGGGTTTACCACAGCCCTAGACTGAGCCAATTGGTTGACATCATCTGTGTGGGTTGAGGGTTGTGTATTACATGGGCCATGCAGAGGTGGAGTGTGTATGTATGGATGTACCCTAGCTGTGATGGTGATATGTGTGTGTGTGTGTGTGTGTGTGTGTATGGATGCGCACAGTTCTGCCATGTTGCTGCCCTATACAGGAGTATGTTGGACAGCTGCAGACCGTACATAGTAAGGTATGCATTTCACTGTGTCTGGCCACAGACATGGGAACTGGGCCTGCCAGGGGCTCCACTGGCATCACCAGGCACAAAGCCAGATGGAGTAGTACTCCCTGATGCTGACAGTTGTCTGCTGGATCCGTGTCCCTGTTGGGACCAGCCAGGGCTGCGTGCCCGTGGCCTGCTGCATTGTGGTGTAGACAGCACTCACCCTGAATTCCTGCTGCTAGTACTGACACTATGGTAATGGAGCGAGGTGTTGCATGGCCACATAGACCTTCAGCTGTTTGTGGTGCTGTTCTATGTCCACATGGCCAACAGCCAACTCCCATAACATGTTCCAACACAGACATCCCATGGTCAAGGAGTGCCACCATCTCATCCAACCATCTATCCATGACCTCAGCATAATAACGGTGGACATCTGCAAGATCATGGATGTGGTCACACATAGCAGGAAGATTTGTCCTCTGAACCCTGAGCGTCTGCCTGGTGTGATGTTCCATACATGCCTGTGCCTCTATGATGGTCCAAAACATGTGTCTGGTGACACCTGCTGTGCCACTTCTGGCTGGGCCATGACGTGCAGTAGACCTCCCTCAAGCACCCATGTCCATCCTCCTGTGTGGGACCTCACCTGTTATCCAGCTATGGTTGGTGTCTACAGACACACTTGCCCTAGTCACCACACGTTCCTGTCCCATGTCACCACCTGCCAACTGTCCCTCATCTATGGCCACTGGTGGTGTGGCATGTGTGGGCATTGTGTCTGTGTGCGGGGATGGGGTGGACAAACGTGGGATGCCAACCAATGGCACAGATTCAGCCCCTGACAACCCCACCTGTGCCTCACTATGCCTATCATCTTTGTCAGAGTCTGTAGAGACACTGACATCAGTTTCCACATGGGAAGGACCCTGACCCCCATCGCCACTTGTGAGAGGAAGACAATATCTTTAATTTAATACCTGTACAGTATGATTTACTTACACACACACACACACACACACACACACACACACACACACACACACACACACACGCACACACACGCACACACACGCACACACACACACACACACAGGTACAGATGAGGTGGCACAAAGATATTACACAAACCTCATGTTACCCAACAGTTGACATACATGACACATGGCCCTCAACATCATGCATTGCAGCCATTCATAAACCTTGTTACTAAAAATCTACAACTCTGTAATGCATTAGTCGTGTTAGTAGGTGACATCCCTTGCCCTAGCACACACTTCACCCATGTACACATTATTGCTGTGCACCTGTATAGCACACTGGCATCTACTGTAGACCACACTGAATGTGTAGATGTCTGGCACTTATGTTTGCTCTGTTATCTGACACATAACTGGGATGACATGAGGACTGATGTCACCAGTTAATGACATACATTTGATTTGCACATATCAGCAGCAGTGAATGTATGTGCAATCACATCCAGTTTCACCAATGACCTTCTTAGCGTAACATGGATATGTGGATATGCTAAGCATACACACCAGTCTCTTTTATGATATAAAATGAGACTACATCACTGCATTTGAGAACAGTAACACCTTATATGTGACATATGACCTGTGCAATTCTATCAAGAAACAGACAAATGTGTTAGATGTAAAGATACTGAATGATATGCATACAATATTGTAGTTGCATAGCTATGAACACCCTTAAACCAATTCTTGGCTGAAGCACCTGCTAATTGAACTACAGCAGTCGCTCTTCCTGGGAAGGGGTATATTAACATGACACATCTTGCCTTGGCATTATTTGGACAGTTTTCCCTACAAAGGTGCCCCAACTCTGTCAGATTGCTAGGCCCACTCATGTGCATAGCCCTTGGAGGTCACACTGGGAGTTTACTATTGGTGTTGAGTCTGGGCTATGTCTGGCCCAATTCATGACCTTGATTGTGTTCAGATAGAGCCATTCTTACCTATGCTTTGGTTCATTGTTGCGCTGGAAGCTGAAATCCTTCTCCATCCTTGGCCATATTGCAGATGCTTGATGGCTTTGGCACACATGTGAGTGTTATTTGTAACTGTTCAGAATTCCCTCCGCCATGTCTACAGTCCTAGTTCCAGCTAATGAACAGCAACCCTAATGCTGTACACTGTCACCATCAAACTTCAACATGTGGATGGTGGTCCTCAGGTGAAGTGAGGTATTGTTTGTGCACCACATGTAGCTTTAGGAATACTGTCTGTAAGTTTGAAGCTGGGTCTCATGACACCATTACACATTGCAGCACATGCCTTTGGGAGACTTGATGTTATGTTTGGCTACCTTTACACAGCCCTGGATGGTGTTTGGTGTGGGTAAATGCTTCTATCTACTGACACCTCCCCATAGGCCAGACTTATGCAGAATCCAGGCAAATGTTGCCACATGTACTACAGAAATAGTACTTGCCAGAAAGTCCTGCAAGTCCCTCAGTGTTGCTGCATGTCTCCTGCCAGCCTCCCTGACCAGTTCTCAACATGTCTTGTCATCTGTTTTGGAAGGACATCTGGTTCTTTTCAACAGCACTGTTGTCCCATATTTAATCCACTTTTTGATGACTGTCTCCACTGTGTTCCATGGTATATGCAATGCTGTGGTAATTTTGGTGTACCCTACCCCTGACTGATGCCTTTCAAATATGAGATCCTTATGCGGCTTTGTAAGATGTGTGCAAGCCATGTCTGCTTCTGGTACAGGCAACTGAGCAAATGTCATTAATACACCGCTCTGACAGTGGACCTTTATTCATTGTTACATTGAGTCTCTATACCTTATGCCAGGTGTGTACCTAAGTGGAGTGAATGATGTCAGTACACCACAAACTGCTCCAGCAATATGTTATTTGGAGGGTGTGCACACATATGCATCCATCATATTGTAAAGGTTTGTATACCCCATATTTGGTGGCCTAACATATTGTTTGATTGTACAAGTTAATTGTTCATGTTATGGTCACATTACAGGTTGGAAAAGGTGTGGAATGTAAGATTGTGGTCTCTCATTGCATATATCAGAAATACTTGGCATCTTGACAGGGGTGTGTACACTGTGATATCCACTGTATAAGATTAATGTTCCATACATGTCCCTACCATAGCCCATTTGTCCCCCCAGTTTGTTGGTCTGTGTTCAGATGTCTTGCATTGACAGATTGTGAGGTATGCTGCAGGAATGTTACATTACCCCTCAGATAGGCCCCCATGGTGACCTCTGTGATCCACTGCAGTTAACACCACCGCAAGTGAACATGAACATCAAGCAATATGGCTAGGTGTGTATTGGCAAAGCACAACAACGCGGTTACATAATCACCAGCTACAGACTGCTGTCCCAGTAGGCCAGATGGAGCTAAATAGGTGTGGGAGAGAGGTACTGTCAACATATGGTCTTGGTATGGGGGGATGCAGCATTTCTGCACATTAACAATACAACCTCCAATAGTACAAATTATGCTGCCCATCACTATAGATGTGCACTTATGTGCATTACCAAACCCCATCCACAACTACTATCTTATCTGACATATGCATGTAGATACTCTACCGATATAAGTTATGTATGGTAAAGTACTCTAGTAATGTGCAACAGGGCCTTACCTACATGCTCCTCGTCCATTGTGTCTTGGGCACCCACATCCGCAATGCTGGATTCATGGAGATCTTGTGTTCTTGGGGCGGGTGCCCCAAGTTTGGCAAGGAGCTGTTATTGTGCTGTCAGTGGGGCCTGCACGAGTGGGCCCCCACCTGTGGCTGTTGCTTCCCTGACTATGGCAGCAGCCTTCACCGGGCATTATGTAGGAGGTCAGTACCATGATGCTGGACCTGCTCATGCATTTTTGGGTGCAGGCCAACATCATTTACCCTGTGGACTAGGTCATTCCACAGGGCGGTCCTCTCCCGCAGATATTCCTGACTATGGCCAAACATTATATTGTAGTGCTGTTTTATAAACTCACCAATCTCAGAGGTTTCTGCTGCACTGTAGGGTGGATTCCTCACAGGATGCATCCTGCTTGGAAGACATAAACTGAAACACATCATAGCACCTTATACAGTTGTCAACAGCGTGGACAGAAATTGCACATCAACAGTGGATATTTTAGGGCAGCACTCACAAATACACCATAACATGTAATCTGTCAGCACAATATTAGATTAGATGTATAAACCTCTATTCACCAGTCATTTCTGTGTAGAGGGATGACAGTGGCCATCTTCCATGTGGATGGGGTGTGGATGTTGCCGAGGCTGTGTTTGAATATGGTGTGAGATGGAACTGTGAGCACTTCCTGAGTTCTTGTAGGATGCAGACATGGATGTTATTAGGCCCTATGGAGACTTGCTGTTGTTGCCTTTCATTAGGCAATATGTACCTGGTCAACATTGATGAGGGGAAGGGTGCAGTTGATGTGCATATCTCCCTATAGGGATGGGAGGACAGGGGGGTGATGTTCACATCTAACCTGTCTGATGCAAGTTGTCTATAGCCATGGCATGTGTATATGAGGTGTGATTTAACACCAGTACATGGTGAATTGTGTTGTTGCCTCTGGTACTGACAACATATGTGGAGATGGGTCTACCTGAAAACACCAAAAGTGCACAATGCCGATGACGAGAACACCGACACTGGAAGATTGACAACGGAGAAGACCAACAGTTGAAAATCGTGACACTGAGAACACTGACATATTAAGGTAAGTGTGCGATAGAGACGGACGTTAGGGTCAGATTGTGGGTAAGGTAAGTGTGTGATAGTGACGGACGTTAGGGTAGGGTGTGGGTCAGGTAAGTGTGTGATAGTGACAGAGTTTAGGTTTAGGGGCAGGTTAAGTGAGTTAGGGTTAGGGTGCTGGTAAGGTAAGTGTGCAATAGTGATGGACTTGAGGGCTAGGGGCAGATTAAGTGAGTTAGGGTTAGGGTTAGGGTAAGGTAAGTGTGCTATAGTGGCAGAGTTAAGGATTAGGGGCGGATTAAGTGAGTTAGGGTTAGGGTGCTGGTAAGGTAAGTATGCGATAGTGACAGACCTTAAGGTTAGGGTTTGGGTTAAGGTTAGTGCATAGATAGTTGTGTATGTAAGTTTTAATGTAGGTTTTAAGGTTTTTGATGTGCTTGTCTTGTGTGTGCATTTTTCGGGAAAGGTATTTGTTTTGTTGATTGTCGGGATTTTCGTTTGTCGGGCATGTGAAGTTTCGTGTTTTTGAACTTTGTTTTTTTGTTGTTTTTTTGTGTCTGTTATTTCGTTGGTGTTTCGGCATGTTGGTGTTATCAGGTAGACCCATGGAGACACCCTTGTGACTGGCCTTGGCAGTGTGGATATGTGTGATTTGTACTCATAGTTAGCCTTACATGGCACCACCTGTGACCTTACATGCTTGTTCATATAGAGGTGGACATGCTTCCAAGTTGTTGTCTGCACCTATGTGGCCCTGTCCAGCAATATAGGAAGCTATTATGTGGTTTGTGTATTACTGCTGTCAACCAAAGGGGATTAGTCTACCTTTGTGGAGGTGGCTATTGCAGGTCATGTATTGCTGAGTCCATACAGTTACAGTGGACATATAAGTGTACACACCCCTGTTACAATGCCTGTTCTTTGTGCTATTGTAACTTTTCACCACAATACCTCATTTCAACACAATTCACACCTTTAATGTGACCTATAGCCTGTACAATGCCATTGAAAACATTACAATCTGTTGTGGGACAACATATTCAAATTGAAACCAGGACAATATCCTGGTTGCATGTGTGTGCACTCCCTTAAACAAATACTTTTTGGAAGTTAAGATAATGACAGCATTCAGTTGTCTTAGATCGGAGTCTGTCATCATGGCACATCTTTACTTAATAATAGTTGCCCAGTTTTCCTTGCAACAGTGCTACAAATATGTCAGTTACTGAGGGCATATCTTCTGCCCAGCCCTATTCAGGGAAACCCACAGAGTTTCTATTGGATGTAGGTCTGGCTGGCATATTCCCAAACTGTAATTTCCATCTGGTGAAGCCATTCTTTTGTCGATTTGGATGTTTGCTTGGGGTCATAGTCATGTTGACAGACAAAATCCTTCTTCATTTTCACCTTTCTAACAAATGACTGATGGTTTTGGGACAAAACCAGTTAGTATTTGTGACTGTTCATAATTCCCTCCATCTTGAGTAGAGGCCTAGTTCCAGCTTTTGAAAAGCAACCCCATAGCATGATACTGCCACCACCATGCTACAACAGGGGGATGGTGTGTTTTTGGTGATGCAAAGTGTTGTGTTTGGCCAAACATACTTCTTGGAATTGTGGGTCAAAGGTTCAACCTTGGTGCCATCAGACCATGACACATCGTCCAACATGCTTTTTGGAGACATGATGTACTGTTTGGCAATGCGTGTCCAGCCCTGGATGTTTTTCTGTGTAGGAAAAGGCTTCCATATAGCAATCCTACTCCATAGGGCAGGCATATGGGGAATATAGAATATTGTTTTTCATGTAGTGCACACCCTGTACTTGCCAGGCATTCCTGCAGCTCATTAAGTGTTGCTGTCTGTCCCCTGTCAGCCGCCATGGCCAGTCATTTTATCATATCATCCATTTTGGATGGATGTCCCGGTATTTGCAGTGTCACTGTTGTCCCATACCTTCTCCACTGTCTGATTACTATCTGCACTGTATTCCATGGTATATCCAATGTTGGGGACACTTTCTGCACTTCTCCTGACTGATACCTTTCCACAATGAGTTTTCTTTAATTCTTTGTAAGCTCTCTGCCAAACATGTATTTCGCTGTAGCAGACAACTGGGTAAATGTCAAATATATCCTACTAGGGCAGTTGAACATTATTTGGGATTAATCAGGGTCTTGCTAATTGATGGCATGTGTGTAACCAAATGAGAATGCTGTGATTACTGCAAGAGGTGCATCAACCAAGTAGTGGTTTATGTGTGTGCACATGTATGCAACCAGTCTACAGTACATTACAGTACATTTCTTATGTTTAATATGTACTCCCCTAACAGGTTTGCTTGTTTCTCAATAGAATTGAACAGATTATGGGTCACATTCAAGGTGGGAAACATTTTGAAAAGATTTTCTGTGGTCTCACTTTTGTATAGTACACAAACCTGGCATTTCAACAGGGTTGTGCACACTCTTGATATCCACTATATGTTGGTGTTCAGATAGCTGTTTGTGGTAGGTATGGACAGAGGGTCATAACGCAGTTGCAAACTTCTCTGACTACAACCTGATAATCACATCTATTCTACTACCCAGATCATTGTCATGGCAATGCAACAACCAGTACCTGTAAACATTTATGTCTGTTGTATGCACTGAAACTGATATTACACACAAGTAGAGCATGCACAACTTATTTACATGCATAGATAAGTAAGCTGATTGCACAGCAGGTTTTGCTATCACAGTGCTAACCTGGAGGATGTCCCACATTCACATCTTGGCTTTTATGTTACTGTGTCATTAACAGAATTGACAATGGTTTGCCTAACACAACAAAAATCTATGTGTAAGTGACTACAGATATCAGGCACACGTGCATTTAAGACTGTACAGTTGAATGGTATGAACTCACTATATCACGTGTATTTCAACACACACCTTTGCAACAGTACTTTACTCTGCACATGCTCTGTATAGTTCCATTATATTTACAAGAGAAAATGTTAATCATAGTTATATGCAAATGAAACATATGGATATGTACAACATCCCAGTAGCTAGCCTAACAGTGACACAGTCAGTGGTGATTGACAGACACTCCAGTAGTTCTGAAATGTCAGCTGTCCTTTCCTGGGGTGAGTCAGGGACCTGAGCTGTGATCTATGTCACTACAGACACAGCCACATGCTATGGCCATCGGTGCTGTTCAGCAGTACATCAGTACAGCAAGTCTTGTTGAGAAACATATTCTTTCAAACCCCTATTTTCCATTATTACAGACCACCTACTGCATTCAATTACATTCTTACTTGTTTCACATACCTGGAGTTTTCAGAGATATATCTTTTTTAGTTCTTCAAACTGGATGTGCTTTGAAGTAATTAACTGTCTATGACACAGGTGTTTTGAATAGATGACAGCTTGTCTTTTGTAGGTTATGCTCATGACCATGTGATGACCTGTGCACCAATTGGTGTTCCCTAGTTGCTAATTGCATGCTGAGCAGCTGTGTAGTTATTCCAATAGCCAATGTCATGGCAACACACTCCTATAATTGAGTACTCCATGTGGGCATTGGCCCTTTCCCTTACCTGCGAAGTATACATCCTGGAGGTGTGTGAGCTAATACCTCTAATAACAAGACTTGTGGAGACAAGCCAACTAAATGGTAGAGAAAGTTCAAGACATAGGGGCAGAATGTGAGTATTGCTGTTATATGTTTTGAATATAGCTAGTTTAACAAGGTTTGTCTGAACATGCTACTTTTGCATGGGTTTCAGTCTGACAAAGTTCTGTGTCTGCATAGCTTTCAACTGTAAGGCTATCCACATAGCGGCCAAAGGTTTGCCTATGTTTGTCTGTTCCCCAGACAGGTGTTGTCCTTGGCAAATCAGTAGCAAACTGGTGATTGCAATCCATAAATGCTAACATCCATTTGTGTTTCTTACTTTATATCCCTCAGAAAAGATATGTTGCAACAAACCCTATAACACCAGTAACATTCTCAGTGTATAACAGCAATATCTCAAGAATGGCTATGTGTTTGGGCCTCTCTCCCCCAATTATTGCAGGCTTTGTCCTGATGTCATACAGTAGGAGTTTGATAGGTATAAGGTCTATCAATATTTAGTGCTGTCATTCCTGCTGAGGGGAAAGGCCAGACAACATGTGGAAGTCTGTACATTCAAGAGGTTGGTGTATAGAGAATGCTATAAGATGGCATTGTAACATATTTTATGTGGGGGAGAGCAACAAGTGTTTTAGAACATGTGAGAGATATTACTGATAAGAAAGAAGACAGTTCTATAGCTGTACATTTGAAAGACTTTCACCATGGGGACACTAGTGGGTTGTAAAGCGCTGTTTTGGAAATAGTCTGTTTCTCAGTTTGATGAAACATTCATAAAAGAACAATTGTTATTTACAAAATCAATTTATATTTTTAAATGTGATACTTCATCCCCTAGGGGGTTAAATAAGGAGTGCAATTGGAGGCTGTGTATTTAAATGTAATTATTGCTTTGTGTATGTAAGGCAAGTATTTCTTGTAATGTTTTACTCCTTGAAGGCTTTGGTCAAGACATCAGAGTATAATAAACTTGTGTGAATTACTGGCTGGTTGTTTTTCTCTTTACTATCTTCAGTCATGTTAGTTTATTTGCTAAGAGGTCGTTGTATGTCTGGACATTGTGTATGACCTATCATGATTTTGTAGCAGCATATTGTTCACTTATTATTTGGACTGTGGGGTGGGGGGGCAGAAGTGAGTGTCATAGGTTCATAGGTATGCACTAGGCTATCAGCCTTGGGGCCTATACAAGCCCAGCCAAAAAGGTACCCTGGCTTTTGCCACCCAAGAAAATTATTTTCCTGTGTCACTGTCGAGCAGAGCCACAGAGGTGATCCCTGGGGTGAATTTCTTATTTCCCATCCAATCATCAAGATTTTTCTTGAAGAGTGCTAATGAGGAGCTTTGTTTGATATAGATAGGTAGTTTATTCCAGAGTATGGGAAGTCTCTAGGACAGGAATCTATCCCTCCGGCATGTTCTGTTTATTGTGGTGGCAAGGTTTAGGTCCCTAGAGCGTGTAGCTCAGAGGGATTGGGATTTCTTTAAGTGGAGCATGTCCAGCACCTCTGGGTTTGACATAGCTTTGTATGTTAGACAGAGATCACCTCTGAGTAGGCGATATGCAACGGAGTAAAACTGGAGTTTTATGAGACGGTCTGCATAAGGCATCTGTTTGAGGCTGGTAATCCTCTTTGTGAGGTATTTCTGCAGCCTTTCCAGGTGTTATAGATGTCTTGTGAGGTACATAACAAAAGGAGTGTTGTACTCTGTAATGGGTCTAATGAGTGATGAGTAGAGGGGAACAATGACCTCTTTTTTTCTGGATGAGAAACCTTTTGTGATGAGGTGTGCCACATAGAAGGATTTCCTGACTTCTGTGGTGATGTGATTATCAAAGGAGAGACTACTGTCCACCTGTGTCCCAAGGTCTCTTATCACACTTTCGGTGTTATGTATACTACCGCCTATGTTGTAGTTCATGGGTACTGAGTTTTTACCAAAGGGGATGACAATGCACTTTTTAGCATTAAGCTTTAGGCCATGGATTTGACACCAGGCATCTGTCTCAGTGAGGCCCTTTTGTAGGATGTCCACATCATTAGGAGTTTCGATTATGGCTCCTAGTTTGCAGTCATCTGCGAACTTCATTAGCCAAAGACCTTCTGTGTTAGCCTGTACTTCAGAGAAGGAGATACCAAACAGGAGAAGACACAGGACTTAACCCTGTGGTACTCCACTTGTCACTGGTCTGAAGTCGGATTTGGAGTCTGCTACTTTCACAGTGTGTTTTCTGTCAGTGAGCCAGTTGGCAACCCATCTTGTGACATAGGGATTTATACCTAGTTTAGTGAGTTTATCTATAATTCCAGAGTGGGGGATGGTATCGAAAGCCTTGGCAAGATCTAGATAGGCTGTGTGAACCACCTTACCCTTGTCTACAGCTTTGGTGACTGCTTTAAAGAAGTCTATCAGGTTTAGGCGACATGATCTGCCTTTTACAAATCCAAACTGGGTGGGATCCAGAGTTTGGAGATTACCAATGTCTTTGTTTATAAGTTCCATGATGATACATTCCATGGTCTTGAAGACCAGGCTCGTCAGGCTAATGGGGCAGTAGTTCCCGGGGTCTGTGGTGGCTCCCCCCTTGTGGAGTTGGATAACCGTTGCTGTGCACCATTCAGCAGGCACAAAGCCTGACATGAGGCTAAGATTGAACATGGTACTTAGGTGGGGTGCCAGTTCGTTCTGTAGTTCATGTAGAACGCAGCCTGGGATGTTGTCTGGTCCCATGGATGCTGTGTTCTTGGCTTTGGAGAGTGTGGTATTTACCTGTGCAGCCGTGATTACAAGAACTTTGCATTTTTACGATATAGAGATGGGCTCTTTAGGGGGTGAGAGGGGGGTAAAGTTAGCACTGAACCTATCTTCCAGGATGTTGGCAATATCAGTTGGGTCTGTGTATTTAGTGCCATTGTGCTGTAACTCAGAGCAGATCTGAGTGTTGCCATTGAGATTCTTGACATAGCTAAAGAATGCTTTGTGGTTGTCTTTATATACAGTGGCGATTTTGTTTTCGTAACTAGCTTTGGAGGATTTTATCAGGGATCGCAGTTTCTTACTGAGGCTGTCCAGGGAGCTCCTCCACTCGTGGGATTTTACTCTCTTTTGCAACAGTTTCTTCCTTCTGTTTTACAGTTTGTTTATGGCAGGAGACCACCAGATTGGCTTCCTTTTTTTGGAGGATAGCGTCTTGGTTCTGTTTGGGATAGCACGATCCATGCACTCATGTAAGTGCTTATAAAGTGCAATTGTGTAGGATTCAGTAGTCGTAACTGTATTGTCCATCTGCATGGGTGTCATGAAGTACACCACTTCTGTCTTAAGAAGCATGAAGTTGGCTTTGGAGAAATTTTTTTACCATGGTTTCCTTAATGGGTGTGGAGGCAGGATGTGGATATCTGGGGTAATTAGCTTATGGTCGGATCGGACCAATGAGGCGTTGACTTCAGGTGTGGAACACCGGTCACTCATATTGGTTATGACTAGATCTAGGATATTGTTGCCCCTGGTGGGGGTGTGGATAAGATGATCCAGGGCATTGGAGTTTCCAGAAAGAGTTGAGCGAAGGAGTTGGTACATGAGTAGTTTTCCCAGTTAATGGTGGGGTAGTTGAAATCGCCCATTATTAGGGTGTTTGGTTGAACGCTAATATTTTCCAGTACATCAAAAAAAGAGGAGTGGGAATTCTTGGGCATGGTGGGTGATCTATAGCAAGGTACAATTTGGATTGCAGTTTTGCCCAGAGTTAGTTGCACTTGGATAACCTCGGCTGCATTATGCGGAGCAACTAGTCTGGAGGTGTGGATATCCTTAATGAATATGTACACACCTCCGCCTTTGGTGTTCCGGTCCAGGTTACATGGCCGAAAAGTGTGGTATGAGTTATAGCCTGGTAGTGCAGGGGTGCTCTCTGGAGCCTTGAACCAGGAGCTGCTGACATCAGCCACCATGCACTTACCTGTATATACCCCTCAGCCCTATCAGCCTTTTGGAACATGCAGTAACTCTTATACAGACCTGTTAATTCTGTACAGCTGTACTCTGGTTATGACAGAGTCTATGTGTTACCACACTGCCATACCACTTGTAGAAAAGGACTGCAGGGCTGCATCCTCCTGACAGACAGATGCCTAGAACACAAACAGAATACATTATGGAGACCACAGTCAGTCAGTGTTAATAACAGCAATAATGCATCATGGCTGGACAACTACACACTCTGACGTGTAACCATTAAACATGCTGGCTGACAATGTTTTACACAGCATTGCATTTCTAAACTGTACTAAATTCACCCTGTGCATCAGAACCATGTTGGCATGTCCCTGCATTGATGGTATGGATGACAGGGATGTGGCACAGGTATCATCATATGCAGAGGGTGTTGTGAGGGTTTACCACAGCCCTAGACAGAGCCAATTTGTTGACATCATCTGTGTAGGTTGAGGGTTGTGTATTACATGGGCCATGCAGAGGTGGTGTGTGTAAGTATGGATGTACCCTAGCTGTGATGGTGATATGTGTGTGTGTGTGTGTGTGTGTGTGTATGGATGCACACAGTTCTGCCATGTTGCTGCCCTATACAGGAGTATGTTGGACAGCTGCGGACTGTACATGGTAGGGTATGCATTTCACTGTGTCTGGCCGCGAACATGGGAACTGGGCCTGCCAGGGGCTCCACTGGCATCACCAGGCACAAAGCCAGATGGAGTAGTACTCCCTGATGCTGACAGTTGTCTGCTGGATCCGTGTCCCTGTTGGGAACAGCCAGGGCTGTGTGCCCATGGCTTGCTGCATTGTGGTGTGGACAGCACTCACCCTGAATTCCTGCTGCTGGTACTGACAATATGGTAATGGAGCGAGGTATTGCATGGCCACATAGACCTTCAGCTATTCGTGGTGCTGTCCTATGTCCACATGGCCAACAGCCAACTTCCATAACATGTTCCAACACAGACATCCCATGGTCAAGGAGTGCCACCATCTCACCCAACTATCTATCCATGACCGCAGCATAATAACTTTGGACATCTGCAAGATCATGGATGTGGTCATACATAGCAGGAAGATTTGCCCTCTGAACCCTGAGAGTCTGCCTGGTGTGATGTCCCATAAATGCCTGTGCCTCTATGATGGTCCAAAACATGTGTCTGGTGACACCTGATTTGCAACTTCAGGCCGGGCCATGACGTGCAGTAGTCCTCCTCCGAGCACCCATGTCCATCCTCCTGTGCGGGACCTCACCTGTTATCCAGCTATGGTTGGTGTTTACAGACACACTTGCCCTAGTCACCACACATTCCTGTCCCATGTCACCACCTGCCAACCGTCCCTCATCTATGGCCACTGGTGTTGGGGCATGAGTGGGCATTGTGTCTGTGTGCGGGGAGGGGGTGGACAAAAGTGGGATGCCAACCAATGGCACAGATTCTGCCCCTGACAACCCTACCTGTGCCTCACTATGCCTGTCATCTTTGTCAGAGTCTGCAGA
The DNA here is from genome assembly GCF_019279795.1 of Protopterus annectens. Taxonomy (NCBI): domain Eukaryota; kingdom Metazoa; phylum Chordata; order Ceratodontiformes; family Protopteridae; genus Protopterus; species Protopterus annectens. Next base: position 1,533,520,892 of record NC_056745.1, on the reverse strand, counting down.
GACACTGACATCAGTTTCCACGTGGGAATGACCCTGACCCCCATCGCCGCCTGTGAGGAGAAGACAATATCTCTAATTTAATACCTGTACAGTATGATACTTACACACACACACACACACACACACACACACACACACACACACACACACACACACACACATACACAGACAGTTACAGGTGAGGTGGTACAAAGATATTACACAACCCTCATGTTACCCAACAGTTGACATACATGACTCATGGCCCTCAACATCATGCATTGCAGCCATTCTTAAACCTTGTTACTAACAATCTACAACTCTGTAATGCATTAGTCATGTTAGTAGGTGACATCCCTTCCCCTAGCAAACACTTCACCCATGTACACATTATTGCTGTGCACCTGTATAGCACACTGGCATCTAGTGTAGACCACACTGAATGTGTAGATGTATGGCACTTATGTTTGCTTTGTTCCTCATAACCCATATGTGTTTGTCTGACACATAACTGGGATGACATGAGGACTGATGTCACCAATTAATGACATACATTTGATTTGCACATATCAGCAGCAGTGAATGTATGTGCAATCACATCCAGTTGCACCAATGACCTTCTTAGCATAACATGGATATGTGGATATGCAAAGCATACACACCAGTCTCTTTTATGATATAAAATGAGACTACATCACTGCATTTAAGAACAGTAACACCTTATATGTGACATATGACCTGTGCAATTCTATCAAGAAACAGACAAATGTGTTAGTTGTAAAGATACTGAATGATATGCATACAATATTGTGGTTGCATAGCTATGAACACCCTTAAACCAATTCTTGGCTGAAGCACCTGCTAATTGAACTACAGCAGTCGCTCTTCCTGGGAAGGGGTATATTAACATGATACATCTTGCCTTGGCATTATTTGGACAGTTTTCCCTACAAAGGTGCTTCAACTCTGTCAGATTGCAAGGCCCACTCATGTGCACACCCCTTGGAGGTCACACTGGGAGTTTACTATTGGTGTTGAGTCTGGGCTTTGTCTGGCCCAATTCATAACCTTGATTGTGCTCAGATAGAGCCTTTCTTACCTATGCTTTGGTTCATTGTTGCGCTGGAAGCTGAAATCCTTCTCCATCCTTGGCCATATTGCAGATGCTTGATGGCTTTGGCACACACATGAGTGTTATTTGTAACTGTTCAGAATTCCCTCCACCATGTCTACAGGCCTAGTTCCAGCTAATGAACAGCAACCCTAATGCTGTACACTGTCACCATCAATCTTCAACATGTGGATGGTGGTCCTCAGGTGAAGTGAGGTATTGCTTGTGCACCACATGTAGCTTTAGGAACACTGTCTGTAAGTTTGAACCTTGGTCTCATGACACCATTATACATTGCAGCACATGCCTTTGGGAGACTTGATGTTATGTTTGGCTACCTTTACACAGCCCTGGATGGTGTTTGGTGTGGGTAAATGCTTCTATCTTCTGACACCTCCCCATAGGCCAGACTTATGCAGAATCCAGGCGAATGTTGCCACAGGTACTACAGAAATAGTACTTGCCAGAAAGTCCTGCAAGTCCCTCAGTGTTGCTGCATGTCTCCTGCCAGCCTCCCTGACCAGTTCTCAACATGTCTTGTCATCTGTTTTGGAAGGACATCTGGTTCTTTTCAACAGCACTGTTGTCCCATATTTAATCCACCTTTTGATGACTGTCTCCACTGTGTTCCATGGTATATGCAATGCTGTGGTAACGTTGGTGTACCCTACCCCTGACTGATGCCTTTCAAATATGAGATCCTTATGCTGCTTTGTAAGATGTGTGCAAGCCATGTCTGCTTCTGGTACAGGCAGCTGAGCAAATGTCATTAATACACTGCTCTGACAGTGGACCTTTATTCATTGTTACATTGAGTCCCTGTACCTTATGCCAGGTGTGTACCCAAGTGGAGTGAATGATGTCAGTACACCACAAACTGCTCCAACAATATATTATTTGGAGGGTGTGCAGACATATGCATCCATCATATTGTAAAGGTTTGTATACCCCATATTTGGTGGCCTAACATATTGTTTGATTGTACAAGTTAATTGTTCATGTTATGGTCACATTACAGGTTGGAAAAGGTATGGAATGTAATATTGTGGTCTCTCATTGCATATATCAGAAATAGTTGGCATCTTGACAGGGGTGTGTACACTGTGATATCCACTGTATAAGATTAATGTTCCATACATGTCCCTACCATAGCCCATTTGTCCCCCCAGTTTGTTGGTCTGTGTTCAGATGTCTTGAATTGACAGATTGTGAGGTATGCTGCAGGAATGTTACATTACCCCTCAGATAGGCCCCCATGGTGACCTCTGTGATCCACTGCAGTTAACACCACCGCAAGTGAACATGAACATCAAGCAATATGGCTAGGTGTGTATTGGCAAAGCACAACAAAACAGTTACATAATCACCAGCTACAGACTGCTGTCCCAGTAGGCCAGAGGGATCTAAATAGGTGTGGGAGAGAGGTACTGTCAACATATGGCCTTGGTATGGGGGGAAGCAGCATTTCTGCACATTAACAATACAACCTCCAATAGTACAAAATATGCTGCCCATCACTATAGATGTGCACTTATGTGCATTACCAAACTCTATCCACAACTACTATCTTATCTGACATATGCATGTAGATACTCTACCGATATGAGTTATGTATGCTAAAGTACTCTAGTAATGTGCAACAGGGCCTTAGCTGCATGCTCCTCGTCCATTGTGTTGGGGGCACCCACATCCACAATGCTGGATTCATGGAGATCTTGTGTTCTTGGGGCAGGTGGCCCAAGGTTGCAAGGAGCTGTTATTGTGCTCTCAGTGGGGCCTGCATGAGTGGGCCCCCACCTGTGGCTGTTGCTTCCCTGACTATGGCAGCAGCCTTCATCGGGCATTATGTAGGAGGTCAGTACCATGATGCTGGACATGCTCATACATTTTTGTGTGCTGGCCAACATCATTTACCCTGTGGACTAGGTCATTCCACAGGGTGGTCCTCTCCCGCAGATGTTCCTGACTATGGCCAAACATTATATTGTAGTGCTGTTTTATAAACTCACCAATCTCAGAGGTTTCTGCTGCGCTGTAGGGTGGATTCCTCACAGGAAGCATCCTGCCTGGAAGACATAAATTGAAACACATCATAGCACCGTATACAGTTGTCAACAGTATGGACAGAAATTGTACACCAACGGTGGATATTTTAGGGCAGCACTCACAAATACACCATAACCTGTAATCTGTCAGCACAATATTAGCTTAGATTGCACTCCTGGCCCTGATGTGTCATATTCCCCCCAATGATGGACAGTTAGATGTATAAACCTCTATTCACCAGTCATTTCTGTGTAGAGGGATGTCAGTGGCCATCTTCCATGTGGATGGGGTGTGGATGTTGCCGAGGCTGTGTTTGAATATGGTGTGAGATGGAACTGTGAGCACTTCCTGAGTTCTTGTAGGATGCAGACAGGGATGTTATCAGGCCCTATGGAGACTTGCTGTTGTTGCCTTTCATTAGGCAATATGTACCTGCTCAACATTGATGAGGGGAAGGGTGCAGTTGATGTACATATCTCCCTATAGGGATGGGGGGACAAGGGGGTGATGTTCACATCTAACCTGTCTGATGCAAGTTGCCTATAGCCATGGCATGTGTGTATGAGGTGTGATTTAACACCAGTACATGGTGAATTGTGTTGTTGCCTCTGGTACTGACAACATATGTGGAGATGGGACTACCTGAAAACGCCAAAAGTGCACAACGCCGATGACGAGAACACCGACACCGGAAGATTGACAATGGAGAAGACCAACAGTTGAAAATCCTCACACTGAGAACACCGACATATTAAGGTAAGTGTGCGATAGAGACGGACGTTAGGGTCAGGTTGTGGTTAAGGTAAGTGTGTGATAGTGACGGACGTTAGGGTAGGGTGTGGGTCAGGTAAGTGTGGGATAGTGACAGAGTTTAGGTTTAGGGGCAGGTTAAGTGAGTTAGGGTTAGGGTGCCGGTAAGGTAAGTGTGCAATAGTGATGGACTTGAGGGCTAGGGGCAGATTAAGTGAGTTAGGGTTAGGGTTAGGGTAAGGTAAGTGTGCTATAGTGACAGAGTTAAGGATTAGGGGCAGATTAAGTGAGTTAGGGTTAGGGTGCTGGTAAGGAAAGTGTGCAATAGTGACAGACCTTAGGGTTAGGGTTTGGGTTAAGGTTAGTGCATAGATAGTTGTGTATGTAAGGTTTAGTGTAGGTTTTAAGGTTTTTGGTGTGCTTGTGTTGTGTGTGCATTTTTCGGGAAAGGTATTTGTTTTGTTGATTGTCGGGATTTTGGTTTGTCGGGGATGTGAAGTTTCGTGTTTTTGAACTTTCTTTTTTTGTTGTTTTTTTGTGTCGATTATTTCGTTGGTGTTTTGGCATGTTGGTGTTATCAGGTAGACCCATGGAGACACCCTTGTGACTGGCCTTGGCAGTGTGGATATGTGTGATTTGTACTCATAGTTAGCCTTACATGGCACCACCTGTGACCTTACATGCTTGTTCATATAGAGGTGGACATGCTTCCAAGTTGTTGTCTGCACCTATGTGGCACAGCAATATAGGAACCTATTATGTGGTTTGTGTATTGCTGCTGTCAACCAAAGGGGATTAGTCTACCTTGGTGGAGGTGGCTATTGCAGGTCATGTATTGCTGAGTCCATACAGTTACAGTGGACATGTAAGTGTACACACCCCTGTTACAATACCTGTTCTTTGTGCTATTGTAACTTTTCACCACAATACCTCATTTCAACACAATTCACACCTTTAATGTGACCCATAGCCTGTACAATGCCATTGAAAACATTACAATCTGTTGTGGGACAACATATTCAAATTGAAACCAGGACAATATCCTGGTTGCATGTGTGTGCACTCCCTTAATCAAATACTTTTTGGAAGCACCTGTTGAGATAATGACAGCATTCAGTTGTCTTAGATCGGAGTCTACCATCATGGCACATCTTTACTTAATAATAGTTGCCCAGTTTTCCTTGCAACAGTGCTACAAATATGTCAGTCACTGAGGGCATATCTTGTGCACAGCCCTATTCAGGGCAACCCACAGAGTTTGTATTGGATGTATGTTTTGCTGGCATATTCCCAAACTGTAATTTCCATCTGGTGAAGCCATTCTTTTGTTGATTTGGATGTTTTCTTGGGGTCATAGTCATGTTGACAGACAAAATCCCTCTTCATCTTCACCTTTCTAACAGATGACTGATGGTTTTGGGACAAAACCGGTTAGTATTTGCGACTGTTCATAATTCCCTCCATCTTGAGTAGAGGCCTAGTTCCAGTTTTTGAAAAGCAACCCCATAGCATGATACTGCCACCACCATGCTACAACAAGGGGATGGTGTGCTTTGGTGATGCAAAGTGTTGTGTTTGGCCAAACATACTTCTTGGAATTGTGGGCCAAAGGTTCAACCTTGGTGCCATCAGACCATGACACATTGTCCAACATGCTTTTTGGAGACATGATGTACTGTTTGGCAATGCGTGTCCAGCCCTGGATGTTTTTCTGTGTAGGAAAAGGCTTCCATATAGCAATCCTACTCCATAGGGCAGGCATATGGGGAATATAGAAGATTGTTTTTCATGTGGTGCACACCCTGTACTTGCCAGACATTCCCACAGCTCATTCAGTGTTGCTGTCTGTCCCCTGTCAGCCTCCATGGCCAGTCATCTTGTCATGTCATCCATTTTGGATGGATGTCCAGGTGTTTGCAGTGTCACTGTTGTCGAATACCTTCTCCACTGTCTGATTACTATCTGCACTGTATTCCATGGTATATCCAATGTTGGGGACACTTTCTACACTTCTCCTGACTGATACCTTTCCACAATGAGTTCCCTTTAATCCTTTGTAAGCTCTCTGCCAAACATGTATTTTGCTGTAGCAGGCAAATGGGTAAAGGTCAAATATATCCTACTAGGGCAGTTGAACATTATTAGGGGTTAATCAGGGTTTTGCTAATTGATGGCATGTGTGTAATCAAATGAGAATGTTGTGATTACTGCGAGAGGTGCATCAACCAAGTAGTGGTTTATGTGTGTGCACATGTATGCAACCAGTCTACAGTACATTACAGTACATTTCTTATGTTTAATATGTTCTCCCCTAACAGGTTTGCTTGTTTCTCAATAGAATTGAACAGATTATGGGTCACATTCAAGGTGGGAAACATTTTGAAAAGATTTTCTGTGGTCTCGCTTTTGTATAGTACACAAACCTGGCATTTCAACAGGGGTGTGCACACTCTTGATATCCACTATATGTTGGTGTTCAGATAGCTGTTTGTGGTAGGTATGGACAGAGGGTCATAACGCAGTTGCAAACTTCTCTGATTACAACCTGATAATCACATCTGTTCTACTACCCAGATCATTGTCATGGCAATGCAACAACCAGTACCTGTAAACATTTATGTCTGTTGTATGCACTGAAACTGATATTACACACAAGTAGAGCATGCACAACCTATTTACATGCATATATAAGTAAGTTGATTGCACAGCAGGCTTTGCTATCACAGTGCTAACCTGGAAGATGTCCCACATTCACATCTAGGCTTTTATGTTACTGTGTCATTAACAGAATTGACAATGGTTTGCCTAACACAACACAAGTCTATGTGTAAGTGACTACAGATATCAGGCACATGTGCGTATAAGACTGTACAGTTGAATGGTATGAACTCACTATATCACATGTATTTCAACACACACCTTTGCAACAGTACTTTACTCTGCACATGCTCTGTATAGTTCTGTTATATTTACAAGAGAAAATGTGAATCATAGTTATATGCAAAGGTAACATATGGATATGTACAACATCCCAGTAGCTAGCCTAACAGTGACACAGTCAGTGGGGATTGACAGACACTCCAGTAGTTCTGAAATGTCAGCTGTCCTTTCCTGGGGTGAGTCAGGGGCCTGAGCTGTGATCTATGTCACTACAGACACAGCCACATGCTATGGCCATCGGTGCTGTTCAGCAGTACATCAGTACAGCAAGTCTTGTTGAGAAACATATTCTTTCAAACCCCTATTTTCCATTATTACAGACCACCTACTGCATTCAGTTACATTCTTACTTGTTTCACATACCTGGAGTTTTCAGAGATATATCTTTTTTATTTCTTCAAACTGGATCTGCTTTGAAGTAATTAACTGTCTATGACAGAGGTGTTTGAATAGATGACAGCTTGTCTTTTGTAGGTTATGCTCATGACCATGTGATGACCTGTGCACCAATTTGTGTTCCCTAGTTGCTAATTGCATGCTGAGCAGCTGTGTAGTTATTCCAATAGCCAATGTCATGGCAACACACTCCTATAATTGAGTACTCCATGTGGGCATTGGCCCTTTCCCTTACCTGCGAAGAATACATCCTGGAGGTTTGTGAGCTAATACCTCTAATAACAAGACTTGTGGAGACAAGCCAACTAAATGGTAGAGAAAGTTCAAGACATAGGGGCAGAATGTGAGTATTGCTGTTATATATTTTGAATATAGCTAGTTTAACAGGGTTTGTCTGAACATGCTACTTTTGCATGGGTTTCAGTCTGACAAAGTTCTGTGTCTGCATAGCTCTCAACTGTAAGGCTATCCACATAACGGCCAAAGGTTTGCCTATGTTTGTCTGTTCCCCAGACAGGTGTTGTCCTTGGCAGATCAGTAGCAAACTGGTGATTGCAATCCGTAAATGCTAACATCCATTTGTGTTTCTGACTTTATATCCCTCAGAAAAGATATGTTGCAACAAACCCTGTAACACCAGTAACATTCTCAGTGTATAACAGCAATATCTCAAGAATGGCCATGTGTTTGGGCCTCTCTCTCCCCCAGTTATTTCAGGCTTTGTCCTGATGTCATACAGTAGGAGTTTCATAGATATATGGTCTATCAATATTTAGTGCTGTCATTCCTGCTGATGGGAAAGGCCAGACAACATGTGGAAGTCTGTACATTCAAGAGTTTGGTGTTTAGAGAATGCTATAAGATGACCTTGTAACATATTTTATGTGGGGGAGAGCAACAAGTGTTTTAGAACATGTGAGAGATATTACTGATAAGAAAGAAGACAGTTCTATAGCTGTACATTTGAAAGACTTTCACCATTGGGACACTAATGGGTTTTAAGGCGCTGTTTTGGAAATAGTCTGTTTCTCAGTTTGATGAAACATTCATAAAAGAACAATTGTTATTTACAAAATCAATTTATATTTTTAAATGTGATACTTCATCCCCTAGGGAGTTAAATGAGGAGTGCAATTGGAGGCTGTGTATTTAAATGTAATTATTGCTTTGTGTATGTAAGGCAAGTATTTCTTGTAATGTTTTACTCCTTGAAGGCTTTGGTCAAGACATCAGAGTATAATAAACTTGTGTGAATTACTGGCTGGTTGTTTTTCTCTTTACTATCTTCAGTCATGTTAGTGTATTTGCTAAGAGGTCGTTGTATGTCTGGACATTGTGTATGACCTATCATGATTTTGTAGCAGCATACTGTTCACTTATTATTTGGACTGTGGGGTGGGGGGGCAAAAGTGAGTGTCATGGGTTCATAGGTCTAGGCTATCAGCCCTGGGGCCTATACAAGCCCAGCCAAAAGATACCCTGGCTTTTGCCACCCAAGAAAATTATTTTCCTGTGCCACTGTCGAGCAGAGCCACAGAGGTGATCCCCGGGGTGAATTTCCTATTTCCCATCCAATCATCAAGATTTTTCTTGAAGAGTGCTAATGAGGAGCTTTGTTTGATATAGATAGGTAGTTTATTCCAGAGTATGGGAAGTCTCTGGGACAGGAATCTATCCCTCTGGCATGTTCTGTTTATTGTGGTGGCAAGGTTTAGGTCCCTAGAGCGTGTAGCTCAGAGGGATTGGGATTTCTTTAAGTGGAGCATATCCAGCAGCTCTGGGTTTAACATAGCTTTGTATGTTAGACAGAGATCACCTCTGAGTAGGCGATATGCAACAGAGTAAAACTGGAGTTTTTTGAGACGGTCTGCGTAAGGCATCTGTTTGAGGCTGGTAATCCTCTTTGTGAGGTATTTCTGCAGCCTTTCCAGGTGTTATAGATGTCTTGTGAGGTACATAACAAAAGGAGCATTGTACTCTGTAATGGGTCTAATGAGTGATGAGTAGAGGGGAACAATGACCTCTTTTTCTGGATGAGAAACCTTTTGTGATGAGGTGTGCCACATAGAAGGATTTCCTGACTACTGTGGTGATGTGATTATCAAAGGAGAGACTACTGTCCTCCTGTGTCCCAAGGTCTCTTATCACACTTTCGGTGTTAAGTATACTACCGCCTATGTTGTAGTTCATGGGTACTGAGTTTTTACCAAAGGGGATGACAATGCACTTTTTAGCATTAAGCTTTAGGCCATGGATTTGACATCAGGCATCTGTCTCAGTGAGGCCCTTTTGTAGGATGTCCACATCATTAGGAGTTTCGATTATAGCTCCTAGTTTGCAGTCATCTGTGAACTTTATTAGCCAAAGACCTTCTGTGTTAGCCTGTACTTCAGAGAAGTAAATACCAAACAGGAGAGGACCCAGGACTTAACCCTGTGGTACTCCACTTGTCACTGGTCTGAAGTCGGATTTGGAGTCTGCTACTTTCACAGTGTGTTTTCTATCAGTGAGCCAGTTGGCAACCCATCTTGTGACATAGTGATTTATACCTAGTTTAGTGAGTTTATCTATAATTCCAGAGTGGGGGATGGTATCGAAAGCCTTGGCAAGATCTAGATAGGCTGTGTGAACCACCTTACCCTTGTCTACAGCTTTGGTGACTGCTTCAAAGAAGTCTATCAGGTTTAGGAGACATGATCTGCCTTTTACAAACCTGGGTGAGATCCAGAGTTTGGTGATTACCAATGTCTTTGTTTATAAGTTCCATGATGATACATTCCATGGTCTTGCAGACCAGGCTCGTCAGGCTAATGGGGTGGTAGTTCCTGGGGTCCATGGTGGCTCCCCCCTTGTGGAGTGGGATAACCGTTGCTGTGCACCATTCAGCAGGCACAAAGCCTGATGTGAGGCTAAGATTGAACATGGTACTTAGGTGGGGTGCCAGTTCGTTCTGTAGTTCGTGTAGATCGCAGCCTGGGATGTTGTCTGGGCCCATGGATGCTGTGTTCTTGGCTTTGGAGAGTGTGGTTTTTACCTGTGCAGCCATGATTACAGGAACTTTGCATTCTTACGATATAGAGATGGGCTCTTTAGGGGGTGAGAGGGGGGTAAAGTTAGCACTGAACCTATCTGCCAGGATGTTGGCAATATCAGTTGGGTCTGTATATTTAGTGCCATTGTGCTGTAACTCAGAGCAGATCTGAGTGCTGCCATTGATATTCTTGACATAGCTAAAGAATGCTTTGTGGTTGTCTTTAGAATCAGTGGTGATTTTGTTTTCGTAACTAGCTTTGGAGGATTTTATCAGGGATCGCAGTTTCTTACTGAGGCTGTCCAGGGAGCTCCTCCACTCGTGGAATTTTACTGTCTTTTGCAACAGTTTCTTCCTTCTGTTGTACAGTTTGTTTATGGCAGGGGACCACCAGATTGGCTTCCTTTTTTTGGAGGATAGCGTCTTGGTTCTGTTTGGGATAGCACGATCCATGCACTCATGTAAGTGCTTATAAAGTGCAATTGTGTATGATTCAGTAGTCGTAACTGTATTGTCCATCTGGATTGGTGTCATGAAGTTCACCACTTCTGTCTTAAGAAGCATGAAGTTGGCTTTGGAGAATTTTTTTACCATGGTTTCCTTAGTGGGGGGTGGAGGCAGGATGTGGATATCTAGGGTAATTAGCTTATGGTCGGATCGGACCAATGAGGCATTGACTTCAGGTGTGGAACACCGGTCACTCATATTGGTAATGACTAGATCTAGGATATTGTTGCTCCTGGTGGGGTTGTGGATAAGATGATCCAGGGCATTGTAGTTTCCAGAAAGCATTGAGCGAAGGAGTTGGTACATGAGTAGTTTTCCCAGTTAATGGTGGGGTAGTTGAAATCACCCATTAGGGTGTTTGGTTGAACCCTAATATTTTCCAGTACATCAAGAAAAGAGGAGTGGGAATCCTTGGGCATGGTGGGTGATCTTTGGCAAGGTACAATTTAGATTGCAGTTTTGCCCAGAGTTAGTTGCACTTGGATAACCTCGGCTGCATTATACTGAGCAACTAGTCTGGAGGTGTGGATATCCTTAATGAATATGGACACACCTCCGCCTTTGGTGTTCCGGTCCAGGTTACATGGCCGAAAAGTGTGGTATGAGTTATAGCCTGGTAGTGCAGGGGTGCTCTCTGGAGCCTTGAACCAGGTCTCAGTCACTGCACAGATATTGATGTTCTTCATTTTAAGGAGTGCCTCGAGTGAGTGGATTTTGAGATTTAGACTTCTAGCATTGAGTAGCATCACCCTCAGTTTTTGCTTGCCTGTTCCTGTTATGGTGGTGAATTTGTCATTTGAACCTTGCCTAAAAAAGGCACTATAGGAGCGGCATGAACCTTAGCCAGTATCCAGAATCCCAGGGGTGACAGGTGCAGGCCATCCCTGGCAAAGCATCGTGGTCTGTCGACCATGTCATCCCAGGCAGACAGATACTGGATCCCTTTAGAATGGCACCAGAAGCTTAGCCAATTGTTGAAGTCAATCATTTTCTCCTTGTACTGCGCCATCATTCTGGGTGATGGCAGAATGCTACTCAGGGCTAGGGTCATACCTGCCTGGGCTACAAGATCGGAGAGCTCTTCCATGTCTCTTTTCATGTAGTCCAGGGAGGTACGTCTCAGGTCGTTCACACCAACATGGACAATGACAGAGTCATATTTGTACTTGTAGTTGAGTGACCTGAGTGTGTGGGTTATGTGGCAGATCCTGGGTGCTTTTGTATCCAACTGTGCATGCTGCCCCAGTTATGGGTGGTCTATCAGCAGAATTATGTTTGTATGAGCATTTTGAGACATGTATGCACATATATATGTATATATTTTCATATATATATGTGCATATATATATATATATATATATATATATATATATATATATATATATATATATATATATATACCTCAGTATTTATTTGTAATATATCTACGTATTGGTATACACATATACGTATCTCCATACACATCTATCTATCTATCTATCTATCTATCTATCTATCTATCTATCTATCTATCTATCTATCTATCTATCTTTCTATCATCTATCTCTCTATATGTATATGTTTCTTTTCATTTATATATTTGTAGATACCAATCCTTCCTGATTGCGCAGTGTCTCTTCCCTATTGTAAACTGCCTGTAATACATGGTATGTTTGAAAAAGCATCTAAATGACCTGCATGGCTTAATGGTACATTGCTGTTGCTATAGTGTACATGGTCCTGGGTTCAAGACCTGCAAGGGCTGTTCATTTTGCTGCTAGACAGAACAATGGCTGTTGGATACAGAGTGATTAAGGCAGTTTTGAGTGGCTTTAAGCAGATTTGTGTGGGTTTGCATGATGGTAAGAGGTGCTGACATACAGGTAAATGAATAGGCGCTTACACCGTTTAGGCTTCACTTAGCAATGCTTCCCAGTGCGCAAATCTGCTTAGCATTCACATTTAAGCAATGCTTAAACCTGCTAAGCATTGCTCAGCCCTAGTGACCATTGCTCACATTCCAGTCTGATTAAATAGCAGAGTAATGACATAATTTAATAAGTGTATTTAATTTCCTGTACATAACATGCTTCTATGTGTTGTCATTACAGTAGCAAGGGGTGTGAATATACTGTATTGGACACTGGGGTATACATGGGTAGTATCACATTTTTTTTTATACATGGGTAGTATCACATGTTATATGCACTCACACTTGCATGTTACATCAGCTACTGTGCACTGTTGACAAAAATAATTTAACACATATTGTATTATTAAATTAGTACTTTTAACACTGCTTTTCCATGTAAAATTAGATTGCCTATTGTAGTACTCAAACCATGCACCCTGCATGCAAAGCTGGGACTCTGAGTACTACACTATCTTGTTCTTGGTGTTTGCGCTGTATGTTTTCATGCATCTCCTATTGGATATTAATATGATAGTATTATATTAACTGTAGACTACTATGTGTTTTGGCCATGTCATTGGGACTGCTGTCATGTAGTAATGGCATACATTTCAGTTTCAGACTTCTATCCTTCAAAACATTCATCCTACTGCATAACCTGTTGCCTGTCTACTTTCTGTCTGTCCTCTGTGCAGATGTGCATATGTCAGGTATTGCTAAGGCCATACAACTATGTAGGTGCCCACATAGTATTGTGCTGTGGGCATGGACACTGCTGCTAGTTCCAACATATGAGACATTCCTTCATGTGGGCCTTGCCCCTTTTCCTTGCCTGTGTGAGAGACATTACAGAGGTGGTGGGCTATGCATTCACAGACAGTAGGTGAGAATACTTCACAGGACAGGACATTTGGAGACAGCCCAACAACATGGTGGACATATCCCCACAATAGTGAACAGATTCTATGTCATCAGTGCTGGTATACACAGGGTGGGTTGATAGATTGTTAGGGTTTGTGTGGACATGCATTTAGTGAGTGACTTCACATCTGACAGTGATATGTTTTTGACATACCACTCCAATGGCATGCTGTCCACAGACTGGCCACATGTTTGCTTGTTCCCCAGACAGTTGGTGTCCTTGGAAAATCAGTCATGGACTCTGGGGAATGCAGTCAGTAAATACTCACATCTATTAGTATTACTGATGTCATATTCCTCATAAAGAATATGTTACAACAAACCCAGTAACATCTGCAACTGCCTCAATTTATGACAGCAATATGTCCAGTCTACCCCTGTGTTTGTGACTCTTGTCCCCAAATAATGTCAGGCTTTGTCCAGATGTCAATGAGGCTCAGATGTATTTAGTATCATTATTTCTTGCCTTCATTCCTGCTACCATCCCAGTGATGTAGTAGTCCCACAGACATGTCAGGAAAGAGGCCATAGATATGAGTCCTGAGCCTCTACATTCTGAGGTGAACTGTACATTTGAGAGATCTGTGTATGTCTGGCTATTGTTAACAAACTGTGTACACATGTCATGTGTATGTTATTTGGGCTGTGTATGGAGGGGGGGGGTAGATGTAAGCGTTATGTCTCCTTTTTCATCTGACTGTGCATGCTGCTAAAGTTTCTGCTGGTCTATTGGCTGTATATGTTTGTAGGAGTAGACTGAGACATGCCCTGTACCATGGTCAGGATTCAGACTACACTGAGAATTGGGCCAGTATATGTAAGGCTAGTGTGTGAGTGGCATACAATAATGTATTTGTTCACACAGTCCATATACTCTACTGTTCACTTGACTTACCAGTATGTGACTGCAACTGTGGTGATATTGATTGTGGGTATGCACTTTCACACTGGTGTCTGTTTTTCAGTTCGGTTACATCCCTGTAGTGTCTGATATATTTGCAAATATATGTGTAATTACACATAGCAGATTTCCTATTTCAATTACTTGATGCTATTTCACTAAATATATGTTAGGGCACATAAGAGTGTGTTACCGCAGCAACTGTGTTAGCTTATCTATCCCAGTACTTCAGATACATCGCCATTTTCATGTCTTCCACCCACAACTTTGTCAGCCTTGGTCAAGATTCATTGCAGTAAGGGGTTCTGAGCATACCTCTCAACTAGCTGGATTGTTTCAGGTTGTCCAGGTTTATTTCTCATGTTTCTGGTCTGTTTTACAGATTATTCTCATTTCTTTGGTAAATCACTATGATGATATGATGATTGTTGTCAGGAAATGATGACATACATTTCATTTTCATACCCTACATCCGTCAGAATATGTATGCTGAAACAAACTGTGTCACTCTGTCAAGAAGAGTACAGGAGGACAATGACTTCTTCCTTCCTGGATGCAAAAGTGTTAGTAATAAGATATGCCACACAGAAGGACTTTCTGAAAACAGTGGCAATGTGGTGGTGAAAAGAGATATTGCTGTCAACCTGTGTACCCAGAGCTCTTGTAACACCTTCTATGTTAAGTGGACTACCATCAATGTGGTAATTCATGGGAACAGGGTTTCTCCCAGATGGGATCTCAATACATTTTCTGACATTGAGCTTAAGGCCATTGCTCTGACACCAGTCATTGGTCTCAGTGAGGCCTCTCTGTAGGATGCCAACATCACTTGGATAGTTAATAATAGCTCCCAACTTGCAATTGTCTGCAAACTTTGTCAGCCAGAGTCCCTTCATGTTGGCGTGGACTTCAGAGAAGTAGATACAAAAAACAGGAAAGGACCCAGGACAGAACCCTGTGGGACTTTGCTTATGACTGCTCAGCGGTCTGACCTGGAGCCAGCTATTTTCACACTGTGAGTTCTATCTGTGAACAAGTTTGCAACTCACCTAGTAATATAGGGGTTGATGCCTAGTTTAGTGAATTTTTGCATGATTTCTGACTGGGGAATGTTATCAAAGGCTTTGGCCAGATCAAGGTAGGCTGTATGAGCTATCTTCATTCACAGCTCAGGTGATTGACTCAAAGTAGTTGACCAGGTTGATTGAGCGGGCATGACCTACCCTTCACAAAACCAAACTGTGTGGGATCCTGAGCCTGGAGATTCCCATATCCTTGTTTATTAGGTGCATGATGATGCATTCCATAGCTTTGCATAACAGACTTGTCTGGCTAATGGGGTGATAGTTCCCAGGGTCTGTAGTCACACCTCCTTTGTGGAGATGGGTGACTGTGGCAGTGCAGAATTCGGTAGGGACAAAGCCTGAGGTGAGGCTGTGATTGAACAGAGTACACAGGTGAGGTTTCAGGTCACTCTGTAGTTCATGTAGAACACAGCCAGGGCTATATTCAGATCCCATAGGAGCAGTATTCTTGACCTTGGACAGTGGTGTTTTAACCTATGCAGCAGTAATACTGAGAGCCTGGCAGTGTACTGGTATTGTGATTGGTCCTTTGGGGGTGAGAGGGGCAAAGTTGGCACTGAATCTATTGACCAGTATAGTGGCAATATCTGTTGGCTCAGTCTAGGAGATACCATTGTTCAGTAGCTCAGAGCAAATCTTGGTATTGAAATGGGGATTCTTTACATAATTCTAGGAGGCCTTTGTGCTTGTCTTTGCTATGTGCTGCAAGTCTGTTTTCACAATTAGCTTTATAGTATTTGATGAGGGATCTCAACTTTTCAATGAGGCTGATATGTTTTTTTTTTCAGTCT